>NC_072394.2:66735000-67015000 GCF_028885625.2 Pongo pygmaeus
CCCAGGCTAGATCTGCTCACTGCAGCCTCCACCTCCTGGATTCAAATGATTCTTCTGCCTCAGTCTCCCAGGTAGCTGGGGATTACAGGTGCCCACTACCACGCCCAGCTAATTTTTATTTTAATTTTTTTGAGACAAAGTTTCACTCTTGTCACCCAGGCTGGAGTGCAATGGCATGATCTTGGCTCCCTGCAACTTCCACCTCCCAGGTTCAAGCAATTCTCCTACCTCAGCCTCCTGAGTAGCTGGGATAACAGGCACGTGCCACCACACCTGGCTAATTTTCATATCTTTAGTAGACACGGGGTTTTACCACATTGGCCAGGCTTGAACTCCTGACCTCAGGTGATCTGCCCACCTCGGCCTCCCAAAGCGTTGGGATTACAGGCATGAGCCACCACACCTGGCCTTCTTAGGTGTTTATGGGATGATCCTACCTTTGGGATTTTGTGAATTTTCAAGCAGTAAATATACTCATGTCCAAATGGAGGTATTTAGATCAAAGTAAGATCTTTTTTTTTTATTTTAATGAATTTCTGCGTGTTTTTATTTGGTGGATAATTGAATTAGTAGACTTCCAAATGTATTTATATTTATTTATTTAGAGATAGATTCTCGCTCTGTCGCCCAGGCTAGAGTGCAGTGGTGCAATCTTGGCTCACTCTACCCTCTGCCTCCTGGGTTCAAATTATTATTCTGCCTCAGCCTCCCAAGTAGCTGTGATTACAGGTGTGTGCTACCATGCCCAGCTAAGAATGTATTCATAATTACCTTAAAATATATTTGATTTGGGCTGGGCGTGGTGGCTCACACCTGTAATCCCAGCACTTTGGGAGGCCAAGGTGGGTGTATCACGAGGTCAGGAGTTTGAGAACAGCCTGGCCAGGATGGTGAAACCCCGTCTCTACTAAAAATACAAAAATTAGCCAGGAGTGGTGGCGGGCACCTGTAATCCCAGCTACTTGGGAGGCTGAGGCAGGAGAATCACTTAAACCCAGGAGGTGGAGGTTGCAGTGAGCTGAGATTGCGCCACTGCACTTTAGCCTGGGTGACAGAGCAAGACTCCATCTCAAAAAAAAAAAATATATATATATATGTGTGTGTGTGTGTATATATATATATATTTGATGTAGCTGTTAAGAGTATGGAATTGTTCTTTTTGGTGATTTAATTGAGATGGATAATAAATTTGCTTCAGAACAGACATGCAGTGTTTCTGATGTGTGCATGTTTTATTTCCTAGGGAGCAAAGGGAGAAAGAAGAAATAGAGAAATATCGTATGGAACGCCCCAAAATCCAACAGCAGTTCTCAGACCTCAAGGTGAGCTGATGAAGAGGTGAATGGTGTGCGGTTTCTAACGCTCTTATCCTAACCTGCAGAGACTCAGACTCCTCTTACGTGAAATTGATGAGACTTTGTGTTTTTAATTTAGAGGGTCATTGCTTAGAAGAAGAAAGTGCTTGCTTCAGTATGTTTCATTATATGTGTGTAAAAAAAAACCCTTCCCCTACTGTACAAGATAGGACAAATGAACTTATTTTCTTTGTAATTTTGACTCCATTTATACCTAAGATTTTCTTTCTTTCTTTCTTTTTTTTTTTTTTTTTTTGAGGCAGTCTAGCTCTGTTGCCCTGGCTGGAGTGCAGTGGCATGGTCTCAGCTCACTGCAACCTTCACCTCCTAGGTTCAAGCAGTTCTCGTGCCTCAGCCTCCTAAGTAGCTGGGATTACAGGCGCCTGCCACCATACCCAGCTAATTTTTGTGCTTTTAGTAAAGACAGGGTTTCGCCATGTGTCCCAGGCTGGTCTCGAACTCCTGACCTCTAGTGATCTGCCCACCTCGGCCTCCCAAAGGGTTGGGATTACAGGCGTGAGCCACCACGTCTGGCCCCATTTATATGTAAGATTTTCTAAACTGAGTCCCCTGGGCTTTGAGAGAATAATTTACATTTTAGTGCAGTTGAACAGATCCAATAAATTGATCTTTCTTTTTTTTTTTTTTTTTTTGAGATGGAGCTTCACTCGTGTTGCCCAGGCTGGCTGGAGTGCAATGACGTGATCTCAGCTCTCCGCAACCTCTGCCTCCCAGATTCAAGTGATTCTCCTGCCTCAGCCTCCCTAGCAGCTGGGATTACAGGCACGTGCCACCATGCCCGGCTAATTTTGTATTTTTAATAGAGACGGGGTTTCTCCATGTTGGTCAGGCTGGTCTCGAACTCCCGACCTCAGGTGATCCGCCCGCCTCGGCCTCCCAAAGTGCTGGGATTACAGGCAAGAGCCACCACGCCCAGCCTAAATTGATTTTTCTAAGTGAAGTAGAAAACTATTTTTGGGGCTGGGTACAGTGGCTCACATCTGTAATCTCAGCACTTTGGGAGGCTGAGGTGGGAGGATCACTTGAGCCCAGGAGCTTGAGACCAGCCTTGGGGAGAACCTGTCTTTACAAAAAGTAAAAACTTAGCCAGGCATGGTGGCCCACGCTTGTGGTCCCAGCAACTTGAGAAGCTGAAGTGGGAGGATCACTTGAGCCTGGGAGGTTGAGGCTGCAGTGAGCTGTGATTGTGCCACTGAATCCAGCCTGGGCAACAGAATGAGACCCATCTCAAAACAAAAGTAAAAACAATTGCTGCATCAAAATCCCTTCTAAAGCATGGTGATCTGGAGGCTAGAGGTGAGGGAGGGCATGGTCCTACCTGGGCACATGAAATTCTGTCAGAGAATTAATATTTTTGGGGGCTGGATATTTCCAGAGGAAGTTGGCAGAAGTCACAGAAGAAGAGTGGCTGAGCATCCCTGAGGTTGGCGATGCCAGAAACAAACGTCAGCGGAACCCACGCTATGAGAAGCTGACCCCTGTTCCTGACAGTTTCTTTGCCAAACATTTACAGACCGGAGAGAACCATACCTCAGTGGATCCTCGACAAACTGTGAGCTTCCAAAAAAGGGCAAATGTGGCCCATTTCGTCTTGTTAGATCAGTGGCAGGAATGGTGGGTGGTTTTGGATTCAGTGCTTCTGCGGGTCATGGCTATGCTGTGGCAAGTCTGTCTGCACAGCTGTGCATATGTCAGGCCACTGGGGAGTATTCAGAGAATAAATTTCTTGGGCATGCAGTGCCAACTGTTGTTTTATTCTTGCCTATTCTCTCTTCCCCTCCAGCAATTTGGAGGTCTTAATACACCATATCCAGGTGGACTAAACACTCCATACCCAGGTGGAATGACACCAGGATTGATGACACCTGGCACAGGTGAGCTGGACATGAGGAAGATTGGCCAAGCGAGGAACACTCTGATGGACATGAGGCTGAGCCAGGTGAGTTTGTCACACAGCATTTTCCTGTAGACAGGTTTAGACATTTTAATTCTGTTTTGTTTTCTTTTTCTCCTTCTTCTTCTCCTTTTTCTTCTCCTTCTCCTCCTCCTCCTTCTCCTCCTTCTCCTTTTTTTTTTTTTTTGGCTTGATTTTTGCCTGAATAATTCTGCAGATTTTTAAAATTTTGACACAGAGTCCTGCTCTGTCACCCAGAGGCTGGAGTGCAGTGGCGTGATCTTGGCTCACTGCAACCTCCACCTCCCAGGTTCAAGCGATTCTCCTACCTCAGCCTCCTGAGTAGCTGGGATTACAGGTGCCCACCACCACACCCGGCTAATTTTTGTATTTTTTGTAGAGACGGGGTTTCACCACGTTGGCCAGGCTGGTCTTGAACTCCAGACCCGTCTGCCTTGATCCTCCCAAAATGCTGGGATTACAGGTGTGAGCCACTGCACCTGGCCTTTTTTTAAAATAAAAAATAATAATTTTTTAAAAAATGTGTTTTCTTCCTGCCTCTCAGCAAATTGTCTTGTGGCCCTGCATGGAACGTGTCTTTGATCTGGAGACTAGGTGCTCTAGACACCAGTGAAGTACAGAACTCTTTCTGATATGCACATCAGAAACCATGAAGGAACATACTACTTTTGGCCTGGCCAACCTGGTAAAACCCCGTTTCTACCAAAAATACAGAAATTGGCCAGGTGTGGTGGCGGGCGCCTATAATCCCAGCTACTTGGGAGGCTAAGGCAGGAGAATCGCTTGAACCTGGGCGTTGGAGGTTGCAGTGAGCCGAGATTGCACCAGTGCACTCCAGCCTGGGCAACAGAGTGACACTGTCTCAAACAAAACAAAACAAAACAAAAAAAACAAAAAGTGGCACAATCATGGCTCGCTACATACAGCCTCGACCTCCCTGGGATAAGGTGATCCTTCCACCTCAGCCTACCAAGTAGCTGAGATTACAGGCATGTGCCACCATACCCAACTAATTTTTGTATTTTTTGTTGAGATGGGGTGTCACTAGGTTGCCCAAGCTGGGCTGGAGCTCCTGGGCACAAGTGATCTGTCCACGTTGGCCTCCCAAAGTGCTGGGATTACAGGTGTGAACTACCATGCCCAGCATGAAATTTGTTTACATAGAAATTGTAAAACTTTTTGGGCCAGGCACTCATGCCTGTAGTCCTAGCACTTTGAGAGACCAAGGTGGGAGGATTGCTGAGCTCAGGAGTTCAAGACTAGCCTGGGCAACATGGTGATGGTGAGACTCCGTCTCTACAAAAACTAAAAGAAATAGCTGGGCCTGGTGGTGCCTGTAGTCCCAGCTGTTCGGGAGGCTGAGGTGGGAGGATTGCTTGAGCCAGGGAGTTTGAGACTGCCATGGGCTATGATCGCGCCTCTGCACACCAGCCTGGGTTACGGAGTGAGACTGTCTCAATAAATAAATAAAACTGTCACAGTAATTTTTTTGTGGTAAAATATACGTAACACAGAATTTACCATTTTAATCATTCTTGACCGTACATACCTTCACTGATAAAATTATGTTCATGTTGTTATACAGCCTCATCACCATTCATCTCCAGAACTGTTTTCATCTTCCCAAATTGAAACTCTGTACCTGTTAAACACTGAGTCCCCGTGCCCTTTCTCCCCAGCCCCTGGCATCCACCGTTCTTTCTGTTTCTATAAATGTCACTACTCTCTGGATCTCATATGACTGGAATCATACAGTATTTACCTTACTGTGACGGGCTTGTTTCAATTAGCTCGTGGTGCAGCGTGTGTCAGCATGTTCTTTTTTTTTTTTTTTGAGACAGAGTCTCTCTCTGTCACCCAGGCTGGAGTTCAATGGCATGGTCTTGGCTCACTGCAGCCTCTGCCTCCCGGGTTCAAATGATTCTCCCACCTCAGCCTCCCAAGTAGCTGGGACTACAGGTGTGCACCACCAAGCCCAGCTAATTTTTTTTTTTTTTGAGACGGAGCCTGGCACTGTCACGCAGGCTGGAGTGCAGTGGTGTGATCTCGGCTCACTGCAACCCCCGCCTCCCAGGTTCAGGCGATTCTCCTGCCTCAGCCTCCCGAGTAGCTGGAACTATAGGCGTGTGCCACCACGTCTGGCTAATTTTTGTATTTTTAGTAGAGACGGGGTTTCGTCATGTTGGCCAGGATGGTCTTGATCTCCTGACTTCGTGATCCACTCGCCTCAGCCTCCCAGGATGCTGGGATTAGAAGTGTGATTTTTTGTATTTTTAGTAGAGATGGGATTTCACCATGTTGGCCAGGCTGGTCTCGAACTCCTGACCTCCAGTGATCTGTGCAGCTCGGCCTCCCAAAGTGCTGGGATTACAGGCATGAGCCCCGGTGCTCCGGCCAGCATGTTCTCTGTTTAAGGCAGGATGAGACTTGACTCTTTGGTGTGTGTGAACCGCATTCGCTGATCTGTTCATTCGCTGATGGACACTTGGACCGCTTTCGCCTTTTGACTATTGTGAATGATGCTGCTGTGAATACAGGTGTACAGATATTTGTCAGAGACCCTGCTTTCTATTCTTTCTTTTTTAATAAAAATTATATGTTTTTTTTTTTTTTTTTTTTTGAGGCGGGGTCTTGCTCTGTCACCCAGGCTGGAGGGCAGTGGCGTGATCTCGGCTCACTGCAGCCTCTGCCTCCCAGGTTCATGTGATTCTCCTGCCTCAGCCTCCTGAGTAACTGGGACTACAGGGATGTGCCACCACGCCTGGCTAATTTTTGTATTTTTAGTAGAGACGGGGTTTCACCATCCTGGCCAGGCTGGTCTCGAACTCCTGATCTTGTGATCCACCCACCTTGGCCTCCCAAAGTGCTGGGATTACAGGTGTGAGCCACCACAACTGGCCAAAAATTATACGTTTTTTTGTAGAGACAGAGTCTTGGGAGGCTGAGGCAGGAGGATTCCTTGAGCCCAGGAGCTGGAGGCTGCACTGAGCTGTGATTGCCACTGCACTCCTGCTTGGGTGACAGAGTGAGACCCTGTCTCAAAAAAATAAATAAAAATATAGATCTTGGCCAGGTGCAGTGGCTCACGCTTGTAATCCCAGCACTTTGGGAGGCCGAGGCGGGCGGATCACGAGGTCAGGAGATCGAGACCATCCTGGCTAACACGGTGAAACCCCGTCTCTACTAAAAATACAAAAAAATTAGCTGGGCATGGTGGCGGGCGCCTGTAGTCCCAGCTACTCAGGAGGCTGAGGCAGGAGAATGGTGTGAACCTGGGAGGCGGAGCTTGCAGTGAGCCGAGATCGCACCACTGCACTCCAGCCTGGGCGACAGAGCGAGACTCCGTCTCAAAAAAAAAAAAATAGGTCTTTTTCCATACAGAAGAAATTTGTTATTATCACAAGGTGTTGTCTGAGTGAAATGAAGGCTGTTTTCTTTCTTCTTCTGACTGCTCTCTCAGGGTTGTGGGAGGGGCTCCAGGGACCCTCTGAGAACTTTGTTTTGCACTTGGTCATGTCCAGTTGACTCTCAGCTTGGCCTGTCTCACAGGTGTCTGACTCCGTGAGTGGACAGACCGTCGTTGACCCCAAAGGCTACCTGACAGATTTAAATTCCATGATCCCGACACATGGAGGAGACATCAAGTGAGTGCTTTGCAGAATCGCTGGGCTGGGATGGAGACTCTAGTTGCCTAGGATATTTTGGATTTTATATGGACAGCATGCAGTCAAAATGTGACATGGTGGTTCTAAGAAATATAAAGTGGAGTAGTTTGGTTTTTCCGTTTGAAATGTATCTGTATCCATTCATTGCGTACACTAAATGTGTTACATGTGATACCGCAAGTCCCTGCCTGTGCTAGGCAGGAAAGCATCCGGCTGTGTCCCACATGTCCCATCTGGACCTTCAGTTCTCAGCGTTCGTCTGCGGGGAGGCTAAACATGCTTGGAATAGTGTGCACTGAAGTTTTGAGTTGGTTTGTGTAACTCAGAACATCAGGACTGATAGTTCTTACGTTGTGACTGTGAAGTGGGTGCCTTCATCCCAGGTCTCGGGTGCACCCCTGACAGCATGGCCTGATGCCATGTGCACTCTCCCTCTCGTAGTGATATCAAGAAGGCACGGCTGCTCCTTAAGTCTGTTCGGGAAACGAACCCTCATCACCCGCCAGCCTGGATTGCGTCAGCCCGCCTGGAAGAAGTCACTGGGAAGCTACAAGTAGCTCGGAACCTTATCATGAAGGGGACAGAGATGTGCCCCAAGGTGAGGCGTGCTGTGAGGCGTTTCCTGGGAGGCTGCGTGATAGTGGCCCCTATGGGAGTAAACTCGTTAGAGCCAATCTCTTTGTCTTTTGGTATTGAAACTACAGACAATAGGACAGGCTGGGGGAGGATGTGAAAAGCAGCCAAGGGCTTTTTCCTGCTTGTTTTCACGTGGAGTGAAGGCTAATCCACCACTGTTTTTTTTTTTTGAGACAGAGTCTCGCTCTGTCACCCAGGCTGGAGGGCAGTGGCACGATCTTGGCTCACTGCAAGCTCCACCTGCCGGGTTCACACCGTTGTCCTGTCTCAGCCTCCAGAGTAGCTGGCACTATAGGCGCCCGCCACCACGCCTGAATCCACCACTGGTTTAATGGCAGGCTAAGCTTAATTACAAAGAGCTCAGTTGGTCAGCTCTTCACCTACCTAATGGTGGCCAGGCATGGTGGCTCATGCCTGTAATCTTAGCACTTTGGGAGGCTGAGGCGGGTGGATCACTTGAGGTCAGGAGTTAGAGACCAGCCTGGTCAACATGGCAAAAACCCATCTCTACTAAAAATACGAAAGTTAGCCAGGCGTCGTGACAGGTGCCCGTAATCCCAGCTTATTCAGTAGATGGAGGTTGCAGTGAGCTGAGATTGCACCACTGCGCTCCAGCCTGGGGGACAGAGCGAGATTCCGTCTCAAAAAAAAAAAAACAACAAAAAAGAATGACCCGAGCAGATTTGTCCGTGGAGTTGTCCTGAAGGCAAATCATGTTCTTTTCACAAAGTGGTGTTTCATGTTTTTTGTTTTTTGTTTTGTTTTTTTTTTGAGTCTCGCTCTGTCACCCAGGCTGGAGTACAGTGCCGTGATCTCAGCTCACTGCAACCTCCGCCTCCTGGGTTCGAGCGATTCTCCTGCCTCAGCCTCCTGAGTACCTGGGATTACAGGCACACGCCACCACACCCGGCTAATTTTTGTATTTTTAGTAGAGACAGGGTTTTGCCATGTTGGCCAGGCTGGTCTCAAACTCCTGACCTCGTGATCCACCCGCCTTGGCCTCCCAAAGTGCTCGGATTACAGGCGTGAGCCACCGCACCCAGCCATTAGGTGTTCTTCAGTCAGACATATGGTAGCCATGTTCCCGAGTGTGGTTATAAAGGGGCGACTCCTGGTGCAGGTGTGTTAGAGGCTGAGCTGATTGGCTTTTGTAAAATCCGGGGCCCGAGGATCTGCTCTGGAGATCTGTGCGTGCTGCCCTGTTGTGGCTTCCAGCCTGCACACTGAGCCTTATTGGTCTTACCTCTTGCCTCACAGAGTGAAGATGTCTGGCTGGAAGCAGCCAGGTTGCAGCCTGGGGACACAGCCAAGGCCGTGGTAGCCCAAGCTGTCCGTCATCTTCCACAGTCTGTCAGGATTTACATCAGAGCAGCAGAGCTGGAAACGGACATTCGTGCAAAGAAGCGGGTTCTTCGGAAAGGTGAGTCTCCCTCGGAGGTGCTGCTTTCTCCCTCCTTGGGGCCCCTCCTCTCAGCAGCTTTCCTGCTCCTGGCTCAGGCTTTTGGTGAGAGTGGATAAGGAACCAGGGACATATTTCAGGCCTTTTCTCAGATTGGGTTGCCTCTGCCCTTGGCCCCCCATGGGGGAGGGATACTGTGGTGGGCGAGTTCCCATCCTGGAAGGGATGCTTGGGTTGAGCCCTCACTCCTGCCTTTTTCCAGTGTGTGATCTTGGATGCTTGTGCAGTCACTCTGTGGTCCAGGCTTCCCTCATCTGCAGGGTGCGAACAATAGTAGCTCAAAGCCTGTGTCCTGGAGCTCTGGAGATGGTCTGTGTGAAGAGCTGAGCCGGCACCTGGCATGTGCAGACCCTTTGTGGATGTTACTCATTTTCTCTCCTGAGAAGGCACCAGAGCCACACGTTGACTAAACTCTTTCCTGCTGCTGACAAGGCTGTGCCTCCTGCTCCTGCGAGTCAGCGTGTGCCGTCAGCTCAGGTCAGATAATGACAGACGGTGTGCCTACCAGGGAACCTGATTCCATCCAGGGATTCCTGCCAGGATAGAGCTTTTGTGGGTAGTTTGTTTATTTTTCTTACTGTGGATTCATAAAAGGAGCACCGTTTCTCCTGTCACTGGAAGTGTGTAGTAGATGCTGCTCTTGAACTGGGTCCAGAACAAGTGCTAGTCAGGGGGCTGTTCTGAAGCTAATCTGTGCAGGTGGCTTCTTTTTTTTCGTTTTTTGTTGTTGTTTTTTTTTTTTTTTTTTTTTTTTTTTTTTGAGATGGAGTCTCTGTCGCCCAGGCTGGAGTGCAGTGGCACGATCTCGGCTCACTGCAAGCTCTGCCTCCCGGGTTCACACCATTCTCCTGCCTCAGCCTCCCGAGTAGCTGGGACTACAGGCGCCCGCCACCATGCCTGGCTAATTTCTTTTTGTATTTTTAGTAGAGATGGGGTTTCACTGTGTTGTCCAGGATGGTCTCGATCTCTTGACCTTGTGATCTGCCTGCCTCGGCCTCCCAAAGTGCTGGGATTACAGGCTTGAGCCACTGCACCTGGCCTATGCAGGTGGCTTCTATCCAATTTTTTTTTTTTTTAGACGGAGTCTCGCTTTGTCGCCCAGGCTGGAGTACAGGGGCACGATCTTGGCTCACTGCAGCCTGTGCCTCCTGGGTTCAAGTGATTCTCCTGCCTCAGCCTGCCGAGTAGCCGGGATTACGGGTGTGCGCCTCCACACCTGGCCAATTTTTGTATTTTTAGTAGAGATGGGGTTTCCCCATGTTGGCCGGGCTGGTCTCAAACTCCTGACCACAAGTGATCCTCCCGCCTTGGCCTCCCAAAGTGCTGGGATTACAGGCGTGAGCCACTGTGCCTGGCCTTTTCTTTTTTTTTTTTTGAGATGGAGTCTCACTTTGTCGCCCAGGCTGGAGTGCAATGGCACCATCTTGGCTCACTGCAACCTCTGCCTCCCGGGTTTAAGCAATCCTCTTGCCTCAGCCTTCTGAGTAGCTGGGACTACAGGCACCTGCCACCACGCCTGCTCAATTTTTGTATTTTTAGTAGAGATGGGGTTTCACTCTGTTGGCCAGGCTGGTCTTGAACTCCTCACCTCAAGTGATCCACCCACCTTGACCTCCCAAAGTGCTGGGATTACAGGCGTGAGCCACTGTGCCCGGCCTGATTTTTTTTTTTTTTTTTTTGAGACAGTGTCTTGCTCTGTCACCCAGGCTGGAGTGCAGTGGCGCGATCTTGGCTCACTGCAACCACCACCTCCCAGGCTCAGGCGATCCTCCCAGCTTAGCCTCCCAAGTAGCTGGGAGTATAGGTGCCAACCCCATGCCCAGCTATTTTTAATTTTTGGTAGAGATGGGATCTTGCTGTGTTGTCCAAGCTTGTCTCAAACTCCTGTCCTCAAGTGATCCTCCTGCCTTGATCTCCCAGAGAGCTGGGATTCCAGGCATCAGCCGTCGCATCCAGCCTATTCTTCCTGAATTTATAGCCTAGGAAAAATAAGGTGTATTTTGTGGAATCAAGGGCAGTTTTCAGTGAGAGCTTTCCAGCTCTTGTTTTTTCAAATGTGTTTAAGCGAAATATCCCGTTGAGGCTTCTGTGCTGATAGGACCGTGTAGATGAGGGCTCTTTGGTAGAAAGCCTCTTATCAAATATAGTTCCATTCACTTACTGTCCACGTCTGTTGGAAGACAGGTGAAGGCTGCTTGCCTGTGATGCACGCTCCCCCAACCCTGTGCACTCACATGTGAACGTGCTTTCCTGTGTCGGGGCTGGTTTCTTGACCGCAGCCCAGCTGCTCAGTGAATGCTCAGAGACAGCCTCTTTTTTTTTTTTGTTGAGACAGAGTCTCGCTCTGTCGCCCAGGCTGGAGTGCAGTGGCTCGACCTCGGCTCTCTGCAAGCTCCGCCTCCCAGGTTCATGCCATTCTCCTGCCTCAGCCCCCTGAGTAGCTGGGACTACAGGCGCCCGCCACCAGGCCTGGCTAATTTTTTTGGTATTTTTAGTAGAGACGGGGTTTCACCGTGTTAGCCAGGATGGTCTCGATCTCCTGACCTCGTGATCCACCTGCCTTGGCCTCCCAAAGTGCTGGGATTACAGGCGTGAGCCACCGCGCCCGGCCAGAGACAGCCTCTTATAATGAGGCCAGGAACAGAAAGTTAGCACCTGTCTTGGTTTGTAGAAATCAGTTTATCTTTTTTCAGCTAGGAAGAAATAGTTCTTTGATGAAGAGCCCGTGAAAGTCTGGGTAATTAGTATTGTTTACTTAGAAAAGCTCCATTGAATTCTTCCTGCCACAGTTTGATGAATGATCATGAATGTCTTTGTGGCCACTCCCTGCTCACCACCAGATTGTCTGGGTTCGTTTCCAGTTGGTGTGGACTTGGAGATGGGAGTATGCTGTTGGAGGCGGGGGCCTGCGGGGAGTGTTGAGGGACTGTGTTTCCACGGCTGTCCTCTCAGGGAGTGGGCTCCTGGCTCTGCCCTCTCAAGCAGAGAAGCTGGGCTAAGGTGGAATGAACCCAGGATCTCCAGGATGGCCTTTGCCGCTGCCCCTAATACTGGTCCTGGCCTGCCCTTTCCCAAGAGTGTTTCCAAAAACTGTATTCTTTTCCTGGGGTGAAGCCCATCACTGCTTCATTTGGTTATTAGCGAACACTTACACGTTGCTTGAAGGGTCTGGTTTTTGAAATTAAAATGACAGCTACCTCCACCGGTGACGGGACACCAGCCAGCCAGGGAGCCTGGCAGCACATGGTCTCTGTGAGCTCTGGGTCACTGTTGGGCTGAGCTGACACCTTAGTCCTTTGTTGGGAGAATAGACGTTTTGGGTGCTGATCTTGAGACCTGAGGAGGCTGAGTAACCTTAGGCATGGTGCTTGGCCTCTGAGCTTCCATGTCTTCCTCTGTAAGAGGGAAGAGGGCTTTCAGGATTGGGGAGGGTGCAGCATGTGAGCTTCCTGGCCAGGGTGGGGTGTCCTACGTGCAGAGTCCCCTGGGGAGGCCTGGCTGGTGGCTCCCCTACAATAACGCACTCACATGCCTTGTACTCCGCTAGTTAATGCAGATGTGTGGAGGTGGAGTTATTTTACACTAAAGCCATATGCTCTGGCCTGTGAAGTGTGGCATCCTTCAGCGGCCATCGCCAGCGTGTCCCTCTGGGGGCACAGGAATGGCACAGTTCAGGTCGAGGGTCTTCCCTGCAGTCACGTGGCCCCCAGAGAGCATGTTGGCCTCTGCACGGTCACGTCTTTGTGGCTGTGTCTAGCATTCAGAATACTCTTTTCCTGCATGTTGGCCTCTGCACGGTCACGTCTTCGTGGTTGTGTCTAGCATTCAGAATACTCTTTTCCTGTTCTAGGCCAACTTCGGGGGTGTGTGCTTCCTCCACATACGTTGGCTGGCTGTGGTGCTTCCTCCCCTTCTGCTCATAAAGTCACACTCCTTGAAGGCCATTGTATCGTGGTATGCCGTGTGGCTTCCGAAAGCACCTGGGGAAGGTGACCTTGTTGGTTTTAGTGCCATGCCTGTGGGCTGCTGATGAGATGCCTTTGGAGATATGTCAGCTCTCTCCCAAAACTTTAAGACACAGAGTCCTGGGAGTCGTAAGTTAATGACTCCATAAATTGAGTCCCGCATGAATATTCTGTTCTTTAGAGACGCGAAGTTCATCTCCACCAATGTACAAAGTATTAAGGGAAGTAGTTCATATTTAGACAAATAGAGCACTCATCTCCCACGCACGCGAGGTGAGAGCGCACAGGACAACAGCTGT
Source organism: Pongo pygmaeus (assembly GCF_028885625.2). Taxonomy (NCBI): domain Eukaryota; kingdom Metazoa; phylum Chordata; class Mammalia; order Primates; family Hominidae; genus Pongo; species Pongo pygmaeus. Next base: position 66,748,316 of record NC_072394.2, read on the forward strand.
GTCATTCTGTGTCTTCTCTCTGTGCCTAGTCGCCTGGTTGGAGGTTAGGACTTTCTTTCTTTACTGCTGTGCCCTCTGCTATCACCCTGCTGGGTCAGGGTTCTTGACCTGGATGAGTAACCCAAATCTTTTTTTTTGTTTTAGACAGAGCCTTGTCCTGTTGCCCAGGCTGGAGAGCAGTGTTGCAATCAGCTCACTGCAGCCTCAACCTCCTGGGCTCTAGTGATCCTCCTGCTTCTGGCTCTTGAGTAGCTGGGACCACAGGTACATACCACCATGCCCAGATAATTTTTATTTTGAGACAGGATCTTGCTCTGTTGCCTAGGCTAGAGTGCAGTGGCATGATCATAGGTCACTGGAGCCTCAACCTCCCAGACTCTAACTGTCCTCCAGTCTCAGCCTCCTGAATAGCTGGGACTCCAGGGACATACCACCATGCCTGGCTGAGTTTTTAATTTTTCGTAGAGATGAGGTCTCCCTATGTCGTCCAGGCTGGTTTTAAACTCCTGGGCTCAAGTGATCCTCCCACCTCAGTCTCCCAAAATGCTGGGACTGCAGATGTGGGCCACTGTGCCCAGCCAGGACCCATCTCTTTATCCCCAGAGGGTCTGACTTGTTGGTAGTTTTGCTTTTTTGGTGGCTGTAGTTCCTATTACTGGTAGAAGCAGAAATACTAAACTGTCTTCAGGACTGGCCTCTAGATAGTTTCCCACAGCGGGTGGCAGCAACTCAGTCTCGCTTTGGGAGTCAGGGTTAGCCTCTCCAGCCAGGGCTGGTACATGAGGAGACCAGAGGGAGCTGTGGCCTGCACCCTGGTGGCACATACTCCCTGTGGACTAGCTCGTAGCTCTCTCTTTTTTTTTTTTTTTGAGACTGAGTCTCGCTCTGTCGCCCAGGCTAGAGTGCAGTGGCGCCATCTCGGCTCACTGCAACCTCCGCCTCCTGGGTTCAAGGAATTCTCTTGCCTCAGCCTCCCAAGTAGGTGGGATTACAGGCACCTGCCACCACACCTGACTAATTTTTGTATTTTTAATCGAGATGGGGTTTGGTTTCACTGTGTTGGCCAGGCTGGTCTTGAACTCCTGACCTCATGATCCACCCGCCTCGGCCTCCCAAAGTGCTGGGATTACAAATGTGAGCCACCACACCCGGCCTTTGGACTAGCTCTCTTGACAGGAGGGTCCAAAGAGGCGGAGACGGGACTCGTGGCAGCGGAGACGGGACTTGTGGCAGCGGAGACGGGACTTGAGCCATTCAGACATCACTGTTTATTCCTAGACCTGTGTGTTCTGGCTGTGAGATCCAGCCGGGATGGGTGTCTATTCACAGCATTTGTGGCATCCTACTGGGCTGCCAGGCCATGGCTCTGAGTGATGGGCGCATGGTAAGACCATGTTCTGCCTGAATCAGTGAATTCACATAGCTTTGTCTTCTGGCTGTCTTTCAGCTGGTCAAGTGGACATCCAGATAATAAGGCCAGGGGTGTCAGTGCCAGTGTGCTGTGCAGAACCATGTGTAAACCACAACAGACTTTTGTCTTCTCAGTCCCTTGATCCTAAGGAACTCTCCAGAGGTTATAAGTGTGGGCTGAGGGAGGAAAGTGGTTGAGCAGCCACCAGTGTAGGAGGCGTCTGCCCCATGGCTTAGGCAGCTGTGCTGCACCTGCCTTCCTTCCACATCATCTCCTGGGTGCCATTTCCACCCTATGAGGTCACTGCTGCATCTGCCCAACCTTGTGGCTTAGTCTGTCAGTAACACCCGGAGTGGGCAGCAGGTTGCTCAGTCATTTTATGTCCCTTAGCTGAGTGTTCATTCCCTGCCAGGGCCTCACAGCCAGCCTGGGGCTGTTTCTCAGCAGGAGAGCAGGTACCTGCAGGAGAGCGTAGCTAGCTCACTTGCTCTCTCCCCTCCCCGCCTCCCGTCCTCTCTTCCCCTCCCCACCTCAGCTCCCCTCCCCGCCTCCCCTCCCCTGCCCTGCCCTTTTCCTCTTTTTTTTTTGAGACTGAGTCTCCCTCTTTTGCCTAGGCTGGAGCTGGAGTTCAGTGGTGCGGTGTTGGCTCCCTGCAGCCTCCACCTCCTGGGCTCAAGCGATTCTCCCTCCTCTGCCTCCCGGCTAGCTGGGACCACAAGTATGTGCCACCATGCCCAGCTAATTTTTATATTTTTTGTAGAGACAGGGTTTCGCCATGTTGTCCAGGCTAGTCTCGAACTCCTGGGCTCAAGCGATCCTCCCACCGTAGCCTCCCAAAATGCTGGGATTATAGGTGTGAGCCACCACAATCAGCTGCCTGGCCTAATTTCTTTTTTTTTTTTGAGTTGGAGTCTCTTTCTGTCACCCAGGCTAGAGTGCAGTGTCACAGTCTCAACTTATTGCACCTGCGCCTCCTGGGTTCAAGTGATTCTCCTGCCTCAGCCTCCCCAGTAGCTGGGATTGCAGGTGCGTGCCACCATACCTGGCTAATTTTTGTATTTTTAGTAGAGACAAGGTTTCACTGTGTTAGCCAGGCTGGTCTCGAACTCCTGACCTCAGGTGATCTGCCCGCTTCGACCTCCCAAAGTGCTGGGATTACAGGCGTGAGCTATGGGCTGTACCTGGCCCGGCCTAATTTCTCAACATCATTAAATGTCTGCTGCATTCATATTTTTCCAGCTGTCATGTCAGTACCTGCACGGGCACATGCATGCATAACCACATGCACACATGGTTGGTTTGAATCAGGATCTAAGCAAAGTCTGAACGTTGCCGTTTGGTTGATGTCTTCTCTGGGTTTGTTGATGGAATTGGGTTGTTTTTCCTTGAGATTCCTCACATCGGGGTTTGCTCACTGCAGCCGTGAGATTGTTTTATGTGGGTCTCGTTTCCTGTATCCTCTGTTTCCTGTATCCTCTTGTAAATTGGAAGGTAGATTTGGAGACTCGTAAGAGTAAGCTTTGTGTTTCTTTTTTCTTTTTTTATCAAGGAAGTATTCGTGGCAATGCAAGCAGCGTCAGGAGCTGCAGAGGCTGTCACTGCTCAGTGGCGCCAGTGTCCTTCATGGAGTTCTCCACAGGCTTTCAGCTCCTGCCTTTGGCAGTGGCTGGTGACCCGTGCCCGCATCTGTTCTTTCATTAGGGTGTGCAAAACGGTGACATTATAATTAGGTCACTCTTTTTGCTTTTATTGCCAGAATTATTCCAAAGAGAAGAATTTTCCTATATCCATGATTTGGTTATTCTGAGTTTATTTGGGAAAGACAGAATAGATACTTGATTTGCTTCCTTTCAACTTTCAGGATGATGAGTTGGTTCTCTAGCATTCTCCAAAGGTGACTAATGGTCTCTTGGAGCTTTGTTATGAACTTTTGAATGCTGTGGTATTTCATGGGTTCGAACACATTGCAGGTAATATTCTTAATATGCTTATTGACCTTCAGACTCTCCGATCATTGTCCAGTGGGAGTCTCTTCTCGTTTGCTCTTGAATTTTTTTTAAGTTTTAGGTATTTTTATTTAAGGGAAAATATGTAATAATGAGGTATTTTAGGTTGGGCGTGGTGGCTCATACCTGTAATCCCAGCACTTTGGGAGGCCAAGGCGGGCGGATCATGAGGTCAAGAGATCAAACCATCCTGGCCAACATGGTGAAACCCTGTCTCTGCTAAAATTTCAAAAATTAGCTGGGTATGGTGGCCACACGCCTGTACTCACAGCTACTTGGGAGGCTGAGGCAGGAGAATCGCTTGAACCCGGGTGGCAGAGGTTGCAGTGAGCCGAGATCACACCACTGCATTCCAGCCTGGCAACAGAGCGAGACTCCATCCCAAAAAAAAAAAAAAAAAAAAGAGGTATTTCAGACACCGGCGTTTTTTCGTAATTTTATTTGAAGTGAATTACTTAGATCTTAAGTGTGCAGTTTGATGTCTTCACAAGTGCATGCACCCATGTAACCCACACTCGACCAAGGCATAGAGCATTTCCAGGGTGAGCGCCATGGCTCACGCCCGTAATCCCAGCACTTTGGGAAGCCGAAGCGGGCGGATCGCTTGAGATCAGGAGTTTGAGACCAGGCTGGCCAATATGGTGAAACCCCGTCCCTACTAAAAATACAAAAATTAGCCAGGCGTGGTGGTGCGCACCTATAGTCCCAGCTACTTTAGAGGCTGAGGCAGGAGAATCTCTTGAACCCAGGAGGCAGGGGTAGCAGTGAGCTGAGATCGTGCCATTGCACTCCAGCCCGGGCAATAGAATGAGACTCTGTCTCAAAACAAAAACAAAAACATTTCCATCCCTGCAGAAAGTCCCCTGGTGCCTCTCAGTCAATCCACACTATCCCCATTCGTTGGCAGTCATGCTTCTGACTTACTTTACCAAGATTAGTTTTGCCTGTTTTCAAACGTCACATAAAGAGAGTTGTACAGTATAAACTGTTCTGGGACTGGTTTCTTTTGTTCAGCGTTTTTGAGGTTCATTCCCGTTGTTGCTGGTTTCCTGAGTCCTGTTGATGTGACCCCGGCAGTCTTCAGTCACTTCCTTGCTTTCTGCTACCACAAGATGCTCTGTTTGTCCTTGTTTGTGTCTGCCCCAGACCTGAAGGAAGCCACATAAAGGGCAGGTGTGTGGTCCCTGACTATCAGCCAGGGATGTCCGTCTCATCCTGACCAGCAGCATGCTCACCACATGAGCCTCCTGCTTTTATCTCCTTTTCTGTGACATGGTTTCTTGTTTGACCTTTCCTAGCCCTCGAGCATGTTCCAAACTCGGTTCGCTTGTGGAAAGCAGCCGTTGAGCTGGAAGAGCCTGAAGATGCTAGAATCATGCTGAGCCGAGCTGTGGAGTGCTGCCCCACCAGTGTGGAGGTGAGTCTGGTGGGCTCAGGGCCACCAGAGCCCAAAGTGACCAAGGCCTAAGCCCAGGTTCAGTGTCTGGAAGTGATGATATAAGTGGAGCATTGAGCTCACTCAGGCTGCGATTTCTGGGAGCAGAAGGCCGTGTGGAACCCCAGGATGCCGTTCTGTACACAGCCGCTAGGCAGGGCGGTCAGTGGCCTCAGCTAGTTGTGCTCTTAACGGAAGTGCAGAGAGAACCTTAGCTCATTCCTGACCACTGCAGAAAATTCTCCGTTGGGCCCTCGCTCAGGGGCCATTTCCTCTCATCAGCCCACAGTTTGTCATGGGGGCCGAAGGTGGCAGGGTGATAGAAAACATTGCTTTCTGTCAGCTCCGCATGACTGCTCTTTGCCTCCAAGCTAAGTGGGATTTCTTTGGTTTTAAGCGTTCCAGTTCACAGCATTCTGTGCAGTGATTTTTAGTCTTGGTTTTATGATACCTAGTATGTCTTTAATTATCCTAAGGGGTATTGTGAAATTCTCCAAACAACATTAATCTTATTTTATTTACACAAAAATGAATAAAGCCCATACACATCTTAGGGATGGAATGCTGCAGAGCCAAGGGTCTGGGAACTTCAGGAGGCTGAACACCCTTCTGTGTGTTTAGCCTGTGAGGGCAGTAGCCTCATCCTGCTCATCTGTGCCAGCCCCTGGTATCAGGTCTGGCGTGCTGTGTGCCTGGAGGCTGTGTTTGTGAACATTCAACTGAGAATCTTTTGATGCTCACCAGAGTCACTAAATGAGTCAGAAGGATAAAGGAACAGTTGGTCAGGTGAGAAGTGCTGCTGTGAACACTTCTCAGGCCATGTTCAAATGGTTCTCGAGAGCTAAGAAAGAACGTGGTGGCCACGCTGGAGGGTGGGTCGCTGTCTGGTCTGCAGCTGTCCCCCCAGCACAGTGTCCTCTCCTTTTTCTGGCGTCCTCTCCGTGTAGCTCTGGCTTGCTCTGGCAAGGCTGGAGACCTATGAAAATGCCCGGAAGGTCTTGAACAAGGCACGGGAGAACATTCCTACAGACCGACATATCTGGATCACGGCTGCTAAGCTGGAGGAAGCCAACGGGAACACGCAGATGGTGGAGAAGATCATTGACCGAGCCATCACCTCGCTGCGGGCCAACGGTGTGGAGATCAACCGCGAGCAGTGGATCCAGGTGGGCCGCAGGCGGGTGTCGTGGTGTCTGCTTTAACAGTGTACATGCCGCACGTGGGAGTCCCACGCAGGACTGGGGGCTGCTGGATGGTACTGGGGAGTCCTGCGCCGAACCAGAAGCAGGCACAGGTGTGGATGGGCCCTGAGGGACCTGGGCATGCCCACTGTCGCTCTTGATGGATTCAGGCCTGGAGTTCGTCTTGGGGTGAACACTTCGGAAGCCCTTTCAGTGTGTGCACACCTGACTGCATTTCTTTGCTAGTAGAAATGATACACCTACGAGAGGAGGACAGGAAGTCTCATGGCTTCTTTTACTCTTCCCCTCTCACCCACACCCTTTTTTTTTTTTGAGAGGGAGTCTCGCTCTGTCACCCAGGCTAGAGGGCTAGAGTGCAGTGGCACCATCTTGGCTTACTGCAACCTCCACCTTCTGGGTTCAAGCAGTTGTCCTACGTCAGCCACCTGAGTAGCTGGGATTACAGGCACCCGCCACCATACCCAGCTAATTTTTGTATTTTTAGAAGAGACAGGGTTTCACCATGTTGGCCAGGTTGGTCTCGAACTCCTGACCTCAAGCAATCTGCCCGCCTTGGTCTTCCCTGTCTTTTATCTTTGTCTGTAGACTTAAGGCTATAGAAAAGTTTCCAAAGATCATCTAACTCAGGAAGTAGGGCTTGGGTTCCTTCTAATGCCTTCTTTTAAGGAGTCACCCACTGAGTTATGTTTCTCTAAAGAAAAATAAATAATGAAATTACTATTTTCTGTTTTATTTTATGACAGTTTGTCTTCCTTCCTTTCTTTCTTTTCTTTTCCTTCCTTCCTTTCTTTCTTTCTCTCTCTCTCTTTCTTTCTTTCTTTCCCCTTCCTTCCTTCCTTCTTTCCTTCCTTCCTTCCTTCCTTCCTTCTTTCCTTTTTTCTTTCTTCCCTTCTTTCTTTCCGTCGTTCTTTCTTTCTTGAGACAGGGTCTTGCCGTGTTGCTCAGGCCGGAGTGCAGTGGTGGACTGATGGCTCACTGCATCCTTGGCCTGGGCTCAAGCGATCCTCCCGCCTTAACCTCCCAAGTGGCTGGGACTACAGGCATGTGCCACCATGCTTGGCCAATTTTTTTATTTTTGTTTTTTGTCTTGTTATGCTGCCCAGGCTGGTCTTAAACTTCTGGCCTTAAGCAATCCTACCACTTCAGCCTCCCAAAGTGTTGAGATTACAGGCATCAGCTGCCATGCCCAGCCTGTGACAGTTTATTAAGCTATAATTAGCGTTCTATAGAATCCACCCATTTAAAGTTTACGATTCAGTGGTTTTTAGTATATTCACAGAGCTATGCATCTATCACCACAATCTTAGAACTTTCTCATCACCCCAGAAAGAAATCCTGTATCCGTGAGTTGTTGCTCCCCATTTACATACTTCTGTAGCGTTTTGTTTTTGTTTTTGTTTTTGTTTTTGAGACAGGGTGGGTCTCTGTCTCCCAAGCCGGAGTGTATGGCGCAGTCAATCTTGGCTCTCTGCCACATTTGCTTCCTGGGCTCAAACAATTCTCTTGCCTCAGCCTCCTGAGTAGCTGGGACTACAGGCGTGTGCCACCACACCTGGCTAATTTTTTCTATTTTTTGTAGAGACGCGGTTTTGCCATGTTGTTCAGGCTGATCTCAAACTCCTGAGCTCAGATGATCCACCTGCCTTGGCCTCCCAAAGTGCTGGGATACAAGCGTGAGCCACCGTGCCTGTCTAACCTTGCTTTTTTACTTTCTTTCTGTATACATTTTTTTTCTGGACATTTTATATACAGATGTTCAACTTATGGGCTTATATCCTGATAAACCCATTGTAAGTTGAAAATATCATAAGTCTAAGATGAATTTGAGGCTGGGTGCTGTGGCTCACACCTATAATCTCAGCACATTGCGGGGCTGAGGTGGGTGGATCACTTGAGGTCAGGAGTTCGAGACCAGCCTGGCCAACATGGTGAAACCCTGTCTCTACTAAAGATACAAAAAAATTAGCGAGGCATGATGGCGGGCACTTGTAATTCCAGCTACTCGGGAGGCTGAGGCAGGAGAATTGCTTGAACCTGGCGGAGGCAGAGATTGCAATGAGCTGAGATCGTGACACTGTACTCTAGCCTGGGCGAAAGAGCGAGACTCTGTCTCAAAAAATAAATAAAGTAAAATAAAATGAAATAAAATGCGTGTGATACACCTAACCTACTGAACTTTACAGCTTAGACTACCTACGTTAAACATGCTCAGAACACCTACCTTAGCCTATAGTTGGGCAAAGTCATTGGACATAAAGTGTTGAATAACTCATGTAATGTATTGAATGCTATGATGAAAGTGAGAACAGAGTGGTGGTTTGAGTCAAAGTATTGCTTCTACTGAGTGTGTGTGGCTTTTGCATCGTCCCACATTGGGGGCCACCTGTGAGTGGAATCACATGACACGTGGTCTTTTGTGACTGGCCTTAACTTAGTGTGTTTTCAGGGTTCCTCCATGTTGTAGCATGGAGGTATTGAAATCCTTTGCCTACTTTTATGTTGGATTGTGTCTTTATTATGGTCTATGTATTATTTTTGTCTGTTGTTTTATTATTGAGTTGTAAGAGATGTTTTTATGTATTCTGGATATAGTCACTTATCAGAGACATGATTTGCAAGTACAGATGGTCCCTGACTTCCCATGGTTTGACTTTACCGTGGGTCAAAAGCAGTTTTTGCATTCAGCAGAAACTGTACATGGAGGAAGAGCCAGCACTGTTGCTGCAGGCCCTGAGGTCTGGGTGCCGGGTCCTTGCCCCATGCATTCTTCTCACCACTGACCGTCGTGCCAGCATCTCTGCCTCAGATCCTTGCTCTTGGCTCTGCTTTCTGTCTGGGATGGTTTTCTGGTGCTGGTGGGGCCCTGGGAGGGTCTGGGCGGCGCGTGGCTCCTGTCGCACTTTGCTCGCGGTCCATGTTGTGGCCCCCCAGGTTGGCACGCCACGGTGGTGCCTGTGCTCCTGCGCCCTGTTGCTCTAGCTGGCTTATCGGTCTCTTGTTGGTGGACACATTGTCTTGCACACATGGGAATGTATTTGTCACATGAATGCCTTAAGGTGGAACTGCTGGGTCAAATATGTGCCTGCTTTATTTTGATAGAGAATGAGAAATTGCCCTCCATAGAGATATGTGCTTCTTTGCAGCATAAGATTTATGCCCCCCTTCGCCAAGTGAGCCAGTCAGCAAATGTTTCAATGTTGCTCATCTGATACGTGCACAGTGGTACTTAGAATAGTTTAATTAGCATCTTGAAAATAAGAATAGGGGCTGGGTGTGGTGGCTCATGCATTAATCCCAGCACTTTGGGAGGCTAAAGCAGGAGGGTTACTTGAGACCAGGAGTTTAAGACCAGCCTAGGCAACATAAGGAGACTGTATCTATGAAACATAATGTAACGGTGGGCATGGTGGTGCATGTCTGTGCTACTCGGGAGGCTGAGGTGGGAGGATCCCTTGGGCCTGGGAGTTGGAAGCTGCAGTGAGCTATGATTGTACCATAGCACTTCAGCCTGAGTGACAGGGAGAGACCTTGACTCTCTCTCTTTTTTTTTTTTTTTTTGCGAGACGTAGTCTTGCTCTGTTGCCCAGGCTGGAGTGGAGTGGCGTGATCTTGGCTTACTGCAACCTCTGCCTCCCGGATTCGAGTGATTCTTCTGCCTCAGCCTCCCGAGTAAGCTGGGATTACGGGCACCTACCACCATGCCTGGCTAATTTTTGTATTTTATTTTTTAGTAGAGACAGGGTTTCACCAGGTTGGCCAGGCTGGTCTCGAACTCCTGACCACGTGATCCACCCTCCTTGACCTCCCAAAGTGCTGGGATTACAGGTGTGAGCCATCGCACCCGGCTGAGACCTTGTCTCTTAAAAAAAAAAAAAAAAAAAAGACTTTACATTTCTTTTCACATGTTTAAAAGTTGTTTATATTTTTATTTTCTGGTGAACAGTGTGCCTATGTCCTTTGTGACATTTCTCTATTGTTTTTTCTGATTGGCGTGCAGTAGACTCACTTCCTCAGATCCCCAGTAGACAGTGTCAGCATCTTGTGCTGATGTCTGTCAGTTTTAACCATTCAGGAACTCCGTACTCCCCGTTGGGAATCTGCAGCTCTGATTTCCAAAATCAAAACTAAGTTTTGTGTTCCTCTTTCAGGATGCCGAGGAATGTGACAGGGCTGGGAGTGTGGCCACGTGCCAGGCCGTCATGCGTGCCGTGATTGGGATTGGGATTGAGGAGGAAGATCGGAAGCATACCTGGATGGAGGATGCTGACAGTGTGAGTTGGCAACAGGGGCCTTTGTCCATAATATGGAGTCTCTGCTTGTGGGAACAGCAGGCACCTTATAACTACTAAGCTATTTTAAAACTTTTTTTTTTTTTAATCTGAGACGGGGTCTTGCTCTGTCGCCCAGGCTGGAGTGCAGTGGTGCTATCTCAGCTCACTACAACCTCCACCTCCTGGGTTCACGCCATTCCCCTGGCTCAGCCTTCCAAGTAGCTGGGACTACAGGCGCGTGCCACCACGCCCAGCTAATTTTTTGTGTTTTTAGTGGAGACTGGGTTTCACCGTGTTAGCCAGGATGGTCTTGATCTCCTGACCTCGTGATCTGCCCACCTTGGCTTCCCAAAGTGCTGGGATCACAGGCATGAGCCACCGCGCCCGGCCTCCCAGCGTGCTGGGATCACAGGCGTGAGCCGCGGAGCCCGGCCTCCCATGGTGCTGGGATCACAGGCATGAGCTGCCTCGCCCGGCCGCAGAGTTGCTTTCTTATTCTGTTCACTCTCATGCACTTCCCTCTTATTTTTTTTTCTGGAACTGTTTGACAATGAATGAGTTGCAGATGTGATGCCCTTTACCTTAAAACACTTTGGGGTGTATTTCTTTAAAAGAGGACATTCTCTTACACAGCCATAACTCAGTTATCAAAATCAGGAAATTGATGTTGGGACAGTGCTGTCAGGTAACTTCAGACCTTACTCAAATCTCACCCACAGGCTGGGCATGGGGCTGACTCCTGTAATCCCAGAGTGCTGTCAGGTAACTTCAGACCTTACTCAGATCTCACCCACAGGCTGGGCACGGGGGCTGACACCTGTAATCCCAGCACTTTGGGAGGCCAAGATGGGCAGATCGCTTGAGCTCGGGAGTTTGAAACCAGCCTGGGCAACATGGCAGAACACTATCTTTACAGAAACAAAAGCCAGGCATGGTGGTGCATGCTTGTAGTCCCAGCTACTCAGGAGGCTGAGGTGGGAGGATCACTTGAGCTCAGGAGTTCGAGGCCGTAGTGAGCTGTGATTGCGCCACTGCACTTCAGCCTGAGTGACAGCAAGACCCTATCTCAAAAAAAGAAAAAAGTCTCACCCGTTGTCTCTGTGTCCTTTTAGCAGAAGAAAAAACCAACTGTCTTCTGTGAGGAATACAGGGTCATCCTCAGGCTAGCCTGGAAGAGAGCCTCAGCCTTTGTTGTTCATGAGTGTGAATTTTTTGAGGACCACAGGCCAGTGATGCTGTAGACTCCTCTTTGATCTGGTTCTCTGTGGTGTCTCCTCCGGGTTGGTTTGAGACTTCTTGGGGCATCATACAGAGAGTTGTGTACCTGTTCAACTCCGACCGTCTGGTGCAGGCAGTGGCTGCAGGTGTTTCCACTGTATGGTTGCTGTTTGTTTCTTTGTTATTATTAATAAGTATTTTGAGGACCCATTAATGATGCTTCTTGGCCTGAATCAGTTATTTCTGTGGTGTTTGCTAAATGGTGATTTTTTTTAAATCTTTTTTTATATATTAAATTTTTTTTTGTAGAAACAGTGTCTCACTATGTTGTCCAGGCTGGTTTCGAACTCCTGGCCTCAAGTGATCCCACCTCAGCCTCCCAAAGTGTGTAGGATTACAGGCGTGTCACTGTGCCTGGCCACACCTGCATAATGATTTTGTGAACAGTTTCTCCTACATTTTATTAGTTGGAATTCTACAGTAACGAAGAGCTTCACTTTCTCCTTCATCCGTGTGCGTTCACTTCCTTCCATCTGGATTGGTCAGTGGCTCCTCCTTTGGTCCTTGGGATCAGACCCCACTGCTGGCATTGCCCATGTGATACACACATGGTTCTTTCGCACCCCGTGTGGCACGACCCAGAGCTTGTGTGCTGGCTGGGCCATCCTCCTGCCCCAGTGTGTGCTAAAATACACACATCAATCCTTAGGTGAGTTAAGACGCAGGGCAGCGGTAATAGTTTTTGTTGGTTTTTTTTTTTTTTTTTTTTTTTGTGACAGAGTCTCACTCTCGCCCAGGCTGGAGTCCAATGGCGCGATCTCGGCTCACTGCAACCTCCGCCTCCCGGGTTCAAGGGTTCAAGCAATTCTCCTGCCTCAGCCTCCTGAGTAGCTGGGACTACAGGCGCCTGCCACCACACCTGGCTAATTTTTATATTTCTTATAGAGATGAGGTTTCGCCATGTTGGCCAGGTTGGTCTCGAGCTCCTGTCCTCAGGCCATCCACCTGCCTCAGCCTCCCAGAGCCACTGCTCCTGGTCTGTTTTTCTCTTATTATTTTGTCATCTCTTTCACATACACTGGAGTAAGCACAGCTGTTTTTCAGAGTGCTTGTGATGCTGGAGTAAGGAGGACAGTGTTTTCTGTGCCCAGAAGTGTGCTGTGGTGCTGCTTCCCTCCCAGACACCAGGGCCCTGGGCAGCATCACTTGATTCTGTGGGTGTTCAGGCCACTCTCGGGTTGCTTGTGAAGGTCCGAGGAGGCGATGGAGAGTCTGAAATGCTTTGTCACCAACCCTCAGGACTTGTATCAGAAATCACAGGGGCGTAGGCCAGAGGGCTCTATCCAGGGCCTGACCGTCACCGGCATCCTCCCTGACCCCCTCAGATGCTCCTGGTCAGGATACAGTGCCTGAGGCAGGGCCCTTGCTGGTTTCTGTGCTGGTTGAGTCAGACTGAAGCCATGTGACTTGGGAGGCATCAGGTCTGAGTGAAGAAATCTCAGTGACATCCCCACTCCTTTTCCTTCTTACCTGTTTTCATGCTGGGGGTCCTTAACACTGGGAGGCTCCTCTCGTAGAAGGCAGCTGTTCCTCTGGGAAGTGTTCTTGGGTGCCCCTGTGTGGGGACTTGGACAGCTTTGAGTTGCCAGTCCAGATCTTTGCCATTGTCATGTACACAGTTGCAAAACTTTGTTCCTGACCCACTTCCTGGTGGCCTCTCACTTAACTTCAGCAACAAACTCCTTCTTGGTACAAGAATCCTTTCAGTGGCCGGGTGCGGTGGCTCATGCCTGGAATCCCAGCACTTTTGGGAGGCCGAGGTGGGTGGATCCCTTGAGGTCAGGAGTTCGAGACCAGCCTGGCCAACATGGTGAAACCTCGTCCCTACTAAAAATACAGAAATTAGCCGGGTGTGGTGGCAGGCGCTTGTAATCCCATCTACTTGGGAGGCTGAGGCAGGAGAATCGCTTGAACCTGGGAGGCGGAGGTTTCAGGGAGCCGAGATCGCACCACTGCACTCCAGCCTGGGTGACAAAGCGAGACTCTGTCTTAAAAAAAAAAATCCTTTCAGCATCTGCAGGGCGCAGAGGACGGTGACTTGTCTCTGTGTGAGGCTGAGTGGGAACAGGTGTCTGAACCCGGCCCAGTGAGTCTCCAGGTGTCATGATTGCCGGTCAGACGAACCCCCAGAGGCTTTAGCGCTGCGAATGGTGACTGGCTTTTTTGTTTTCTTTTGTTGTTGATGCTAACCAAGAGATAAAATCATTCTTGAGTATAGGGAAAAAAAAGCCTGAAGAAAATAGAACTGTGTTTACTGTAGTTCTGTTGGAGTGGATGGGTTTTTTCTCTTTGTATTCACTTGTCTTTTACAGGTTTCTAATGAATGTAACTTTTTATCATGGTAAATATATACTATACCTAATTTTTTTTTTTTTTTTGAGACAAGGTCTCTCTCTGTCGCCCAGGCTGGAGTGCAATGGCGCAATCTTAGCACACTGCAACCTCTGCCTCCTGGGTTCAAGCAATTTTCATGCCTCAGCCTCCCAAGTAGCTGGGATTACAGCCATGCACCACCATGCCCAGCTAGTTTTTGTATTTTTAGTAGAGACAGGGTTTTACCATGTTGGTCAGGCTGATCTTGAACTCCTGACCTCAGGTGATCCATCTGGCTTGGCCTCCCAGTGTGCTGGGATTACAGGCATGAGCCACCACCGTGGCCACTACACCTGATTTTTAAAAAAGAAACCAATATGTTTGACCTGCAGTTACAACATGTGTGTGTGTGTACACGTACATATGCCTGGGCCACAGCCCCGTGTGTGTGTGCACGTGTATGTGCATATGGCTCGGCCACAGCCCCGTGTCTGTGTGTGCGTGTACGTATGCATATGCCTCGGCCACAGCCCTGTGCATGTGTGTGCATGTATGCATATGGCTCGGCCACAGCCCTGTGTCTGTGTGTGCGTGTGTGTGCATGTATGCATATGGCTCGGCCACAGCCCCGTGTCTGTGTGTGCATGTACGTATGCATATGCCTCAGCCACAGCCCCGTGTCTGTGTGTGCGTGTACGTATGCATATGCCTCAGCCACAGCCCTGTGCATGTGTGTGTGTGTGCATGTATGCATATGCCTCAGCCACAGCCCTGTGTCTGTGTGTGCGTGTGTGTGCATGTATGCATATGCCTCAGCCACAGCCCTGTGCATGTGTGTGCGTGTGTGTGCGTGCACGTATGCATATGCCTCGGCCACAGCCCTGTGTTTGTGTGTGCGTGTGTGTGCACGTATGCATATGCCTCAGCCACAGCCCTGTCTGTGTGTGCGTGTGTGCACATATGCATATGCCTCAGCCACAGCCCTGTCTGTGTGTGCGTGTGTGCACATATGCATATGCCTCGGCCACAGCCCCGTGTCTGTGTGTGCGTGTGTGTGCACGTATGCATATGCCTCGGCCACAGCCCCGTGTCTGTGCATGTGTGTGCACGTATGCATATGCCTCGGCCACAGCCCCGTGTCTGTGTGTGCGTGTGTGTGCGCGTATGCATATGCCTCGGCCACAGCCCCATGTGTGTGCGTGTGTGCATGCACATATGCACATGTCTCGGCCACAGTCCTGTGTGTGTGCGTGTGTGTGCATGTATGCATATGCCTTGGCCACAGCCCTGTGTGTGTGCGTGTGTGTGTGTGCACGTATGCATATGCCTCGGCCACAGCCCTGTGTGTGCATGTGTGTGCACACCTCCATCACGTGCAGCTAGTGACTCGTGCACCTCTCGCAGGCCAAGGAAGCAGCAGGCAGCCCCATTTGCCCCTTTTTCAGTGTTCCTGTTTCTTGTCCTCATCCTCAGGCTTGTCTCTTTCATGTACACTGGAGTAAGCACAGCTGTTTTTCAAAGTGCTTGTAATGCTGGAGTAAGAACTACAGTGTTTTCTGTGCCCAGAAGTAGGTTTCGCAGTCCTGGATTGTGGTTCTACTTTCTTTCTGGGGGGGAGGACAGAGTGTGACTCTGTTGCCCAGGCTGGAGTGCAGTGGCGTGATCTCGGCTCACTGCAACTTTTGCCTTCTGGGTTGAAGCGAATCTCCTGCCTCAGACTGCCGAATAGCTGGGATTACAGGCGCATGCCATCGCGTTTGGTTAATTTTTGTATTTTTAGTAGAGATAGGGTTTCACCTTGTAGGCTAGGCTGGTCTCGAACTCCTGACTTCAGATGATCCACCCGCCTTGGTCTCCCAAAGTGCTGGGATTACAGGCGTGAGCCACCGCACCTGGCCTGGATTGTGGTTCTAATTAGATAAAACACTGTGGTACACCTTCTAGCAGATGTCATCTTTGAGAATCGTATGAGCCTGGGGAGGGCATCATGCCACTTGTTCTGTGGTCAGTGCTGGGCTGCCCATTCTCATGTCTGTCTCTCTGCTCTAGTGTGTAGCCCACAATGCCCTGGAGTGTGCACGAGCCATCTACGCCTACGCCCTGCAGGTGTTCCCCAGCAAGAAGAGTGTGTGGCTGCGCGCCGCGTACTTCGAGAAGAACCATGGCACTCGGTATGTGGGGACCCGCCTGCCCCAGGGCGCTAATGAAACCTCCAGCTCCATTTGTGTAGTCCTGAATTTAAACCTCTTATGTCTGCTCATCCAGTCTTGTGCCCATTTAAGGTCTGGTCCTCTGGTCGTGATGAAGGATTTTATGACATTTGGGACTTTGCAACTGGATCCATCTTTATAGCCCCTTCTGGGACAGCAATGATACTGTTTTCTAGTTGAGAAACAAGGAACCCCGGGGGCCTGTCCTGCTAAGTGTCCTGTAGCCTGAGGAGTGGCCTGGGTGTAGACTCGAGGCTGGAGCCCACGTGGCCCATGGCCGAGCACTGGCTGCAGCGGACTTGAGGCTGGAGCCCGCAGGGCCCATGGCCGAGCAGTGGCTGCAGCAGTGGGTGGGGCAGCATCTGGGCTCAGGCAGGCATGTTTTCCATTTAAGCTGTGCTGGCTTTGGGTTTTGACTGGTTTTTGTGCTCAGAGGAGGTCCTTGACAATTTTATTTAACTGTACTCTTTAATTGAAAACATCTTTCAGGTCTGCTTTATTGGCTGTAAATGCTGATTAAATTTGGCGTTGCAGTTTATTGTTTTAAATGGGTAGCTCTCAAGGGCATTGGGCTCGTGTCCCCACGCACCCTCTGTCTGTCCTCTCCCAGGTCCTCGGGTGATGCTCCCTGTACCAGGTGAGGACAGGCCCTGCTGGTTTCACTGGGGCTGCAGCTGAGAATGTTGAGCCATTGTCTCTTTCCTTTTCTGGTATGATTTAATCTCAACCTCTTCAGGGCATCTTTCCATGTGTCCTCCTGAAGCCCTGGCCCCCTCCCCATGCCCACCAGCTGGTCGGGTGTTGCGGGATTGATCTCCTTTGGGGACGTCTTGAAATGGCTGTCATGGTGCTCCTCTGTAGAAGGTCACCTGGGGCAGTCTGAGTGAAGAACAGGGCAGTGCCAGGTGTAGGCTGAGGTCTCTCGGCCCGTGACCTGAATATGAACTGCTGACCTTGACTCCTGGGCACAGTGGGCAGTGTCCTCTGGCTGCCCTGCCTTCTCCTGAGTGCACGCTCGCAGGGATGAGGGGAGGCAGTAGTGCTGGGGAGCTGGTCCTCTGGAGAGCACAGTTGTCTTGCTGGCCCTTGCTCCACACAGTGTGATTGTGTGTGGTCACTTTGTCTTGCTGTCGCACTCACTGAAGCCCAAAGGAGTCACTGACGTGACTGAGGGTGGTGGGCCACGAGAGTCCAGGAGCATCAGACCTGCTGCCCAAGGCTGGCAGTTTTGCTCAATAGTGACCTGAAATCACTTTCTTCCTATAAGATAATTCCTTTGGATGCCGGGAGAGTCAACCTGGGATCATAATCTTTATCAGTGGGTCCGGGGTGCACTTGTGCTCTGTGGTTCAAGATGAAAAGGCCTCCCCTGTCACAGACTGAGGTTATTGCTGCTTCCAGGACACACGGCTGTAAAAGGTTCTCTTGTGAAGTTTGTCTCTCCAGCTCTGCTATTTAAACAATGCATTGCTTTGTAGAACCCTCTTCAGTAGTTGATTTTAGAATCTTTATGGAGAGGAAAGATTTCCCCACACTCTCCCCATCGTAAAATCTGGTCAATCATTTATAGCATCGAACTTTGGAGCAGTAACTGTCTTTCTGGCGCGCCCACGCCATGGCTGAGTGTGATGTGTGTTCTGGTTTATGGCCCTGACTCTGGTGACCGTGGCCTCTTATCTTGCAGGGAGTCCCTGGAAGCACTCCTGCAGAGGGCTGTGGCCCACTGCCCCAAAGCGGAGGTGCTGTGGCTCATGGGCGCCAAGTCCAAGTGGCTGGCAGGGGATGTGCCCGCAGCAAGGAGCATCCTGGCCCTGGCCTTCCAGGTGGGTGAGGGTCACCTGTGCAGTGAGGGGCCTGTGCACACAGGAGCTGACCTGGGTGCTGACTGGGGCCTGAAAATCTCCCACATACAATGTGGCACGTGCTGTGGTTGGGGTGCACTGGAGTCCAGGGGCTGCTCCACAGGAGCGGGGGCCGTGAAGGGGCCCGAGAGCAGGAAAGCAGCCCACCTGGCAGATACTTACCTCTCGGTCCCCCCACTCAGTGTGACCACGGGTAAATGTTTCAGAACGTGGAACACGGGGTCACACAGGCTGAGGGCGCCCTTATGTGAATGGACGTATTCAGGCAGCCTCACTGAGCCAGGGCTGAGGTTGCCTGGTTGTCATGAGGGGTGCATGTGTGTTTTTTTTTAAGTACCTTGTCTTTATTTTCACATATAACATCCTAATACTTTATAACATACTTTTTAATAAGCTATAGAATGCTACATAAAAGTCTGTTACTGTAGCTCAGGCTAATATCATAGAGTGTGCCCTTCTTTGGGCAAATACCATGAGAGGGGACTGGCCTGGGTTTAACCTTTTGCTCTCAGCTGCCTGTTTGAGATGGCATCACTCCTGTGAGTAACTGCAGCGTCCCCTCCACCTGCCTGCTCTCTGCCTGTCAGGTAGCTTTCCTTCCACCCGCTCTCTTGGGCAGCTGTGCTGATTAGGATGCATTCAGACAGCCCTGGGCACCAGCCCTGGGGAGGCTTTGAGGGCAGAGCCTGCATGTCCACTGGGCTCTGGGCTGTGGGGAGCTTCCTTGGCTTGTGGACGCCTTCTCCACATGTCAGTGGCACCCTGGGAGTCCTCTCTCCTGCCCATGTGGGCTCATGAGGACAGGACAGCTGGCTTCCCTTCATCAAGCTGAGGGGAAAGAGTGAGGTTGCGTGTGGTGAGTCTACCAATATAGGATGTGAGTGCCCCATTCAGGAGCTTTGAGAGGGCGTGGGTGGATCCTGGATAAGATGGCCTTGCACCCACCCCATTATTGCTTGAGTGCTTTAGCAGCCTCCTCGCTGTCCTCACTGTACCAGAGTGAACATGGGCCTGTGTGTTTCCAGGTGAGTCCGGATTCTTGCACTGGAGTCTGCTCTGTCATCTCCTCCCTGGGAAAGGCTTGGACCAGACTAATCCTGCAGCAGAGCAAGGCCTGGCTCGGTTCCTGCCTGCCTGCTTTTGATTAAGTGTGATCAGGCGCTGGTCCCTGTGTTCTGACCCCTCTTGACGCTGCTGTACTTGCCCTCCAGGCCAACCCCAACAGTGAGGAGATCTGGCTGGCAGCCGTGAAGCTGGAGTCCGAGAATGATGAGTACGAGCGGGCCCGGAGGCTGCTGGCCAAGGCGCGGAGCAGTGCCCCCACCGCCCGGGTACGCAGTGGCAGGCAGGGCTGGGCCGTCTGGGGTGCGTGGTGTGCACACGCGGGCCCCACGCCTGGCTTGGGTGGTGATGGGAGTGAGATGACGGCAGGCAAACGAGACCACAGCACACTCATCTTTGTGATGTGACTTTAAAACGTTCATATGGGTGGGCGTGGTGGCTTATGCCTGTAATCTCGACACTTTGGGAGGCCAAGGCGGACAGATCACCTGAGGGTGGGAGTTTGAGACCAGCCTGACCAACATGGAGAAACCCCGTCTCTACTAAAAATACAAAATTAGCTGGGCGTGGAGGTGCATGCCTGTAATCCCAGCTGCTCGGGAGGCTGAGGCAGGAGAATCGCTTGAACCCCGGGGGCGGAGGTTGCGGTGACCTGAGATCGCACCTTTACACTCCAGCCTGGGCAGCAAGAGGGAAACTGTCTCAACAACAGCAACGACAACAACAACAAAAACATGTTCATTCGGCTGGGTGCGGTGGCTCATGCCTGTAATCCCAGCACTTTGGGAGGCCAAGGCGGGTAGATTGCGAGATCAGGAGTTTGACACCAGCCTCACCAACTCTGCTAAAAATACAAAATTAGCTGGGTATGGTGGCGTGCACCTGTAGTTCCAGCTACTTGGGAGGCTGAGGCAGGAGAATTGCTTGAACCTGGGAGGTGGAGCTTGCAGTGAGCTGAGATCGTACCACTACACTCCAGCCTGGGTGACAGAGCGAGACTCTATCTCAAAAAAACAAAACAAAACAAAAACATATATTTATCCCCACCTTTTGTGTACACAAACAGGCTATGAAAAGCTTACAGAAGTACACACAGTACTGCAGGTAACAGTGTTGAGGATGAGCGTACCATGAAGCACGTACCCTGTAGACGATGCCCTGCGTGATAGTGCGTGTCTGCCCCACAGGTGTTCATGAAGTCTGTGAAGCTGGAGTGGGTGCAAGACAACATCAGGGCAGCCCAGGATCTGTGCGAGGAGGCCCTGCGGCACTATGAGGACTTCCCTAAGCTGTGGATGATGAAGGGGCAGATTGAGGAGCAGAAGGAGATGATGGAGAAGGCGCGGGAAGCCTATAACCAGGGGGTACGTCTCTGCCTGGGGCTGCAGCTGACCCGGCATTCACAAAGCTCAGCCCCCTGGTGCAGGGCCATTGCCCTTCGCCTGTGAGGAGATGTGGAGGGCTGGGGGTTACAGCTGATGGAGCTGCAGACTCAGGACCCAACCCCTGGTCCCCTGAGTTCTGTGCTTTTCCTTATACGAAGCTGCACACACTGCTCAGAAGTGCAGAGTGTGGCACACCTGCAGTAAAGGCTGGTATGTACAGACCTGTGTACACAGGTCCACAGCACCACCGCACACCTGTAAACCCACAAATGCAGAGTGTGAGGGGTGTTTTTCCATGGACATGGCAGCCCTGAGGCACTCGCTCACCCACTGCAGATGAGAAGCTGGGCATGGCTGTGTCTCAGTTCTTCATAGACACCACCTGAGCTGCTCTCTTACTTGTTGGTTGCAGTTGAAGAAGTGTCCCCACTCCACACCCCTGTGGCTTTTGCTCTCTCGGCTGGAGGAGAAGATTGGGCAGCTTACTCGAGCACGGGCCATTTTGGAAAAGTCTCGTCTGAAGAACCCAAAGAACCCTGGGCTGTGGTGAGTCCTGGTGGGGGCAGCCCGGCCTCTGGGCACAGCTTCCCCATCAGGTGGGCCGCCCTTACCCAGCTGCTTGTGTGGAGTCACTTGTGCAGTGCTTCCAGGCTCAGGGGCTTGTGGGGCGGTAGGTGCTGGCCATGAAAAATCATGGTCCCTGCCTTGGGAGAGTTCGGCCTAGATACTGTGACAGGCCTGTGGATGGTTTGATGCAGTTTTAATTTGTGTTCTGATGGAGGGCACCTGGGAGAGGGAGGGGTTAATGATGGCTGGGACGAGGGAAGGATGGACCCTGGAGAGCCAACTCCACAGAGGAGGTGGCGTGGAGGGCCCTGGAGGTGGGCAGGAGTCTGCTAGGTGCAGGTCTGTTCATGGAGGTGCTGCGTCCAGCTCCGGGTGACGGGGCTGGAGCACTGCGCGGGCACTGCTGCAGACAGGCAACTCCTGAGTGCCCTGTGCGGCCCTGGCTCTCCCAGGCTGGTCTTGCTTGTTCTGGATGCCTTCACCTGCATCTGGACAGCGTCACGATCTGAGGTCTTGCCTTGGGGCGGTTGCCAGTGGGGCTGGCAGGGATGTGGGCACCAGCGCCTTGTTTCTGTGGTGGATGAGCTCTGCTGTGCAGGGAATGGAGTTTTTGCTACTGTGACTGGGTGGAGAGCCTTTTCAGACAGCTTCAGACAAAGCTACCCAGAAGCTACCAATATGTGCTGTTGGTAGACGGCTGTGGGACCTCCCCGGGCCTGTCTCCTCAGGTTGGAGTCCGTGCGGCTGGAGTACCGTGCAGGGCTGAAGAACATCGCAAATACACTCATGGCCAAGGCGCTGCAGGAGTGCCCTAACTCTGGTAAGGGGGTGCCCTGACTCCGGTAAGGGGGTGCTCTGACTCCGGTAAGGGGGTGCCCTGCCTCTGGTAAGGGGTGTCCTGACTCCAGACTCCGGTAAGGGGGTGCTCTAACTCCAGTAAGGGGTGCCCTGACTCCGGTAAGGGGGTGCTTCCTGGCCTCCCAGACTCCGCAGGGCTAGCGCTTCCTGAGGGAGTGGAGGCTCAGGCTTCAGACAGACTTTATTAAAATGTGTTGTGTGAATCATTTCAGTCAAAAGTTTCAGCTATACTTGGCCATTAAGACATTTTAATGAAATTCTTGGCCGCAAAATTGGAGAATTTGATTTCATATTCTGAAGTGTTATCATTTCTTTTTCTTTTAAAATTTAAAAGAAATTGGCCAGGTGTGGTGGCTCATGCCTGTAATCTCAGCACTTTGAGAGACTGAGGCGGGAGGATCGCTTGAGTCCAGGAGTCCATCGCTTGAGACCAGCCTGGGCAACATGGTGAAACCCTGTCTCTACAAAAAATACAAAAATTAGCCAGGCACAGTGGCACGTGCCTGTAGTCCCAGCTACTTGGGAGACTGAGGCATGAGAATCACCTGAACCTGGGAAACAGAGGTTGCAGTGAGCTGAGATTGTGCCACTGCCCTCTAGCCTGGGCGACAGGAGTGAAACCCTGTCTCAAAAAATAAATAAATAGGTCAGGAGGGGTGGCTCACACCTGTAATCCCAGCACTTTGGGAGGCTGAGGTGGGCAGATCACCTGAGGTCAGGAGTTCAAGACCAACCTGGCCAACATGGTGAAACCCCGTCTCTACTAAAATACAAAAATTCGCTGGTTGTGGTGGCGGGCGCCTGTAATCCCAGCTACTCGGGAGGCTGAGGCTGGAGAATCGCTTGAGCCCGGGCAGTGGGAGGTTGCAGTGAGCTGAGATTGCGCCACTGCACTCCAGCCTGAATGACAGAGTGAGACTCTGCAGGGTGTCCTGTCTGTGCCCTCAGGGCTGCCATGGTTTTGGGTGGGCCAGAGCGCTCATCCTTTGTGGTTCTCCTTGCACAAGTTCTGCGAGCCGTGTGTGGGAGGCCCCTGTCATGGTCTGAGGACGTCCCGGGTTAGAATCTGTAGGCTGGGCACCTTTCCGGAACCAGAGGCTGGAGTGCAGATCTTTGTTCTTTGTTTCTGAATTGTAGGTATCCTGTGGTCTGAGGCCATCTTCCTCGAGGCGAGGCCCCAGAGGAGGACCAAGAGCGTGGATGCCCTGAAGAAGTGTGAGCATGACCCGCATGTGCTCCTGGCCGTGGCCAAGTGAGTGGGGCCCTCACAAGACTGCTGAACCTCGGGGTCCTAATGGGCTTTTTCCAGAGTCTGTCTGCCTCTCCCTGGTCATTGTAAAGATGCCCAGCAGTAGGGTGGGCTCCCCTGATCCTCGGCTGCTGTCGCTCCTGCTGTGGTCTGGGGCAGGCGCCTCTCCTGGCAGAGACAAACCTGAGGGTGCTGGGTCGGAGACTCACCGGGGACGTGACTCTGGAAACTCGCAGGCAGCCACGTGTAGCCATGGGGCAGAGCAGACTCTGGGCAAAGGCCTGCCAGATGTGGGGCACAGCAGGGAGCTCGGGGCCATCCCCGACCCACAGGGTCCCTGTTTCCTTCTAGAAAGAGGATAGTCTGGGAAGGAGCTGGGCCTGAGTGCGGGTCAGGAGGCTGGGAGGTGACCATGTGGGGTGAAGGGAGCTCTTGGAAGAACTCGGGGTTCCTGAGGCTGCAGCTCAGGACGTGGGCTCACCTGGCAGAGGTGGCGTGTCTGGCCCCAGGAGCTCTCGTGTGCCCGGCTTCCCCTCCACCTGCCCCGCCATGGGTCATGCAGAGCCAACAGCCTTCCTAGTGCTGGTTCTTGATTCTCTCCATCCCTTCTCCCCAGCACTGGGTGGCAGTGGTGCTTGGTCTCCAGAGGTCTGGGTGCTACCCCCGGAAGGCTTGCCTGTAGGGGCACTTCCTCTCCCCTGCCCGCAGGCCCCCAACAGATGAGAGAGGCTCCCCACAGGGAGGCTTGTGTCTGCCTGGTGCTACCTTGGTCCTGCCCTGTGCATCCACCTCCCAGAGTGACTTCTGGGTGACACTCTGATAGTGCAGCCATAAAACCTTATAAAAGGCTTTGCTAAAGTAAATAAGTCACTCCTTGCTATTCCTAAGCCAGTGTTTTGTGTGTCTGCTATCTGGGTTTGTGCTCTTTAAATCACAGTTTATCTAACACCGGGCAATTAAGAATACCACAAGGCTTAAAAAACAATCAGGTTATCAGAGTGTGAAATTATTCCGTTTGGCAACTGAGACGAACCTGAACAGCTGCCTGGAATGGAGGGTTCCTCGTGTTGTCTCTTGACTGCGGTGCCTCTGGCTCCAGGGGGAGGTGACCCTGAGGAGAGGGTGGCAGTGACGCAGAGTCCCGGGCCTGCCAGCGTGCTCAGCAGCCAGCGCCCGCCATCCCTTCTCCAGCAGCGGGTGGGGGTGCCATGCACACCCTCACCTGGCATCTCACAGCATGGACCTCTTCGGGCCTGGTTTGCAGGTGTCTGTGTGTCTGGCAGGCACGGTGGTGTGAATCCTGTGGCCTGAGGGCCCTGGTGCTGCCCAGAGCCCATCTTCTCGGTGTTCACTGGGGTTGCTGCTGGAGGCCAGGCGGGGCAGGATGATCCAGCAGGTGTTTCAGTGAGGAGCTGAAACTGCATAACTGTCCCTCATCAAAGTTGCAATTTAATTTTGTGTCAGGTTTAGTTTCATCTCCTTGTATTTGACCCTAATTTTACGGAGTTGGAAGATCTTTCCCTGCGTGTGAATTTTTTAAGAAACAATTTGAGACAGGCGCGGTGGCTCATGCCTACAATCCCAGCACTGGGAGGCTGAGGCAGGTGGATCATGAGGTCAGGGGTTTGAGACCACCCTGACCAACACAGTGAAACTCCATCTGTACTAAAAATACAAAAATCAGCCGGCTGTGGTGGTGGGCGCCTGTAATCCCAGCTACTCAGGAGGCTGAGGCAGGAGAATCGCTTGAACCCGGGAGGTGGAGCTCGCAGTGAGTCGAGATGGCGCCACTGCACTCCAACCTGGGCGACAGAACGAGACTCCGTCTCAAAAAAAAAAAACATTTGAAACAATTTGGTCAGACCTGTGAAGGGGCGGCTTCAAGTTAGTTAATGATCTGGGGTAATTTCCAGATCGGCCGAGGCCCTGCTCCTCGGGCCTTCTCTAGGGAGCACTAGGGCTGCGGGTCAGGGATGAAGCTGATGGCCCTGAAGCCGTTCCCCTGCCCCAGAACAGCATCCTGCAGCCACTCACTCTGGGTTCACGTCCTTCTTCCGGAACAGGCTGTTTTGGAGTCAGCGGAAGATCACCAAGGCCAGGGAGTGGTTCCACCGCACTGTGAAGATTGACTCGGACCTGGGGGATGCCTGGGCCTTCTTCTATAAGTTTGAGCTGCAGCATGGCACTGAGGTGAGGCCCCTCGACAGACTGCCGCTCAGTGCCTTCTGGGACTGTGGTGGGGAGTTCCGCCAGCCCTGGGGGCTCTAGGAGGTGGCCACGGCCCGCGTGACTCTGCCTGGGGTCGGGAGGATGGACCGGGTGTGTGGGGTACAGAATCCTCGACACCTCCCCACAAGGCAGTCTCTGCCTCCACATCCGTTTTCTGGTTATAGCCTCACAGCTCCACATCCTGGAATTTAGGCGCCCTGTCCATTAGAGTAGCCTGTCTGCTGGCGTATTTTAATGAGTTATTTGCTGGCTGGGGCCTGGGCTCACTTTAGGAGTGGGAATGGAGTTGGCCTTTTTCTTGGGCCTGGAGCCTGGGTGTGGCTTTCTAGGAGAGCCTGGACAGCAGCCCCTCGGCTCCCACCCGCGCCCCTAGAGCCAAGCGTTATCAGAGCTGTGCTGGAGGCAGTCAGGCTGTCCTGGTCCTCCCTGGAAAGTGTTGCCAGCCCACGTGAACCCTAACTCCTTGTTTGGAGAAGGCAGACGTGAGCACTTGTGTGAGGCACAGACATGGGGAGCCTGGCTCAGTTCGTCATCTGTGTGCTGAGGCTGGTGGGGTCCATGCTCCTCAGGAGGTGGGACTCCTTTGAGGAACACACCGGAAAGAGCCTTGCCTTCCGGTGCAGGGCCTGTGCCCTCTCGCCTGCCAGTTGGGGTTGGTGCTGCCAGAGCCAGGTCTGCAGGGGGCAGGCGAGAAGCAGGGGAGGTCCGGGGAGTAGCGTGGGAGGACCCCCTGCCTGACGTGCCCTGTGGTCCCCCCAGGAGCAGCAGGAGGAGGTGAGGAAGCGATGTGAGAGTGCAGAGCCTCGGCATGGGGAGCTGTGGTGTGCCGTGTCCAAGGACATCGCCAACTGGCAGAAGAAGATCGGGGACATCCTTAGGCTGGTGGCCGGCCGCATCAAGAACACCTTCTGATTGACCGGTCGCCGTGGCCGGTCTCCGTGGGGCAGGGTTGGGCCGCACGTGGAAGGGCTCTGAGCTGTGTCCTCCTTCATTAAAAGTTTTTATGTCTCGTGTCAGAACAGGTAGCCTGCTGGTTTTCTCTGGGGCCCTTCCCTGGCTCCTGCTTCTGCTGCCCCAGTCTGGCCTGTCCTGGCCTGTCCCACGCTGTCCTGGGGTGGCTGTGATCGCCCTTGCTTGGACAGAAGCCTCTTGCAGACAGCCGGTGTCTCACAGAGAAGGCACTGTGGAGGTGCCCGGGTTCCCCAAGACTGTGGAGAAGGTGGTGGGGGTGCAGATGTTCTGGCCGAAAGCCTTGTGTGAGGACAGCTGGAGACAGTGGGGACCGAGCTGCATGCAGGAGCCTGGCAGCTGCCTGCAAGGGTCTTGGTCAGGGGACAGCTGGGGCCTCCCTGGGGTCTGAGTGCAAACAGGAGAACTCAGCTCTGCGCAGGGCCTCTCCACACAGCCTGCCGAGCCCCTCAGGCATGTGCTGAGTGACAGTGTCACCAGTAAGAGGTGTTCTTTCTTTTGGAGGTGAGTTTATTTATTTATTTATTTTTGAGACAGAGTCTCACTCTGTCACCCAGGCTGGAGTGCAGTGGCACGATCTCGGCTCACTGCAACCTCTGCCTCCTGGGTTCAAGCAATTCTCCTGTCTCAGCCTCCCGAGTAGCTGGGACTACAGGCGCCCGCTGCCAAACTCCTGACCTCAGGTGATCCGTCTGCCTCAGCTTCCCAAAGTGCTGGGATTACAGGCGTGAGCCACCGCACCCGGCCGTGAGTTTATCTTTGCTAATTTATCATTCGCAGTTTAACCCTAAAGCCCTTGTAATGGTTCTCATCTCTAGGTTGAACGCTGATCACCTGAGACTTGGCTTTTTTTCAGCCTTAGCTGTGTAAGGCTAAAGGACGTCCTCAGGCCTGGGATCATGTGTGTGCATTCAGTTGGGAGCCAGCTGGTTCTTGTGTAGGCTGGGGCTAGAGACATCTGGCTGGAGGTCATGGCTGGCCCAGAGGGTGTGGGTGGACAGTCGTTGAGGCCTGCCAGGGAGGAGGAGGGCGCTGTCACATGGGCTGAGAAGGCTGCTGGAGAGCAGCTGTCCCTGGATGTTCCTTGTGAGAGGGGAACCCTGGAGAGTCCCAGGCTGTCTTGTGGTACCAATGGCAGGGCCTGTGGTGGTGGTCAGTCACTGACCCACAGCTCTGCCCACCTGCACATGGGGGCCTGTGCTAGTCCTTGTGGTCTGCCTGCCCTGTTTCTGACGAGTGAGAACGGCTGGGGTGGGAGAACCCTGTCTGCACGTGGGGCGGTCCTGGTAGACCAGATTGTGGGTGTGGGTCCCCCTTCCCTGTGGTTCTGGGGACCTTGAGGACATGGTCAATCCCGGGCAAGAGAACTGCCACCCCTGTGTGGGGTCAGCCGCAGGAACTACGGGTTGGTCTCTGCTGGGCAGGCAACCTGGGGTCCAGCTCAAATCGTTGGAATGTGGAAGTCCTTCCTCTCGCCCCGTCCTGAGGAGCAGCTGCAGGAGCTTCATGAGTGTTTTCACTGGAACTTGTGGAGGAGTTTCCTTTGATCTCTCGTGGAGAGATGGAAGCATGGGGGAGCTTTCAACATTTATTCTGAAGATGAAGAGAGTCCTGCAGCTTTTTGGAGTTTGTGAAGCCAGCCCGGCCCTGTACAGAGGTGGAAACCGAGGCCTAGGAAGTTTGTAAGCCAGCCCGGCCCTGTACAGAGGTGGAAACCGAGGCCTAGGAAGTTTGTAAAGTCAGCCCGGCCCTGTGCAGATGTGGAAACCGAGGCCTAGGAAGGAAGCACTTCTCTGACCTCGGAGCTGAACATGGCCAGTGCTGGGTTGGCACTGAAGGGTCACACAGAAAAGAATGTGTCAGGCCATGTTCAGGGGATACTTCCTGCAGGGCCCTTGGAAAGTTCCAGAGCGCTTACATTGTCCATGTGTGAGTGTCTCCTCTTTCTTGCCTGTGTGGGGTTTTCTCAAATGCTTTGAGTTGGCCAAACCACAGTTGTGCGCCACTTAACGGTGGGGATACGTTCTGAGAAAAACCTCGTTAGGTGATGTCGTCTTGCAAACATTTAAAGAGTGCATTTACACAAGGCTGGCAGGCACGGCCTCCTGCAACCCCAGGCTGTGTGCCCGGGTGCCAGAGCCTGGGGCTCCTGGGCTGCAGACCTGCACAGTCTGTCACAGCATTTAATCACATCCAAACACAGAAAAGGCAAAAACATAAAGATGCAGTGTTACAGTCTAGGGGACTCCTGTCACCTGTGTGGTCTGTTCTTGACTATTGTGTGAGTCACTGACTTTTCCCCCTGGGAAACTACCTTAACTTGTCTTCAACTGAAATTTTTTCAGCCTGCAAAGATGAGTTGTGCCTCAGAGGTTGCTCTTGTTCTGAGGTGTCTCTTCACCACTGCCTGTCAGGCTGCTAACCAGAGTGCCTGCCCCAGACCACAGCAGAAGCGACAGCAGCCAAGGATCGGGGGAGCCCACCCTGCTCCCGGGTATCTTTACGGCAGGCAGCAGAGTAACAGCCTCAGACTTGACCTCCCCAGCCAGAGACCCCTCAGCCCAGGAGGAGTGAGGCCGGGCCAGCAGCGGGGGCCCGGGAAGCCCCATGTCTTGGGACCTGCTGGGGCAGGGACCCCTGGATGTCAGGCTGCAGGTCCGGCAGCTGGGGAGGGGATGAGGGCCTCCCACCAGCTCTGCCCATCAGCCAGATCCCTGGGAGAGGCAGCACTTGCTGGCCACAGAGTCGGCCCCACTCTCACCTGCCTGCCTCCCCCACCAGCTGGGCCCTGCACCGCCCCAGCCCACGCGGCGCCTCACCCCTCCTGGACAGAACAGTATCTCTGGGACTGACAAGTTAATCCGAGACCCACAGTAGCCCTGGATGCCCTGGGAGAGGTGGCTGCTCAGCTCCAGGGCCAGGTTAATTGAAGTGATAGGGAGTGGAGAGAGGGAGGGGGCAGGGCTGGGATTGCGTGGCCTCTCCTTCCCTCTCTTGCTCCCTCCCTCAGCTTGGAGGAGCCAACTTCAAAAGACTCCGCCTGGCCTGCCCCTCTGCAGTCCTCCAGGCAGCCTGTCCAGGGAAGCGGTTGGCTGGTGTTGGACCTGGTGCGGCAGTGCACACCCCGTCCGAGGACCCCAGGATCATGTGCATGGCCTGCTGGCGGGAGTGAGGGAGGGCAAGACCCTGAAAGGCCCATGGTGAGCAGCTGTGGGCCTCCTCTAGGGAGGGGGCTCACTTGGGTGGAGGGGCTGGGGGCACACACAGCTCAGGAGACACTGCTTGTTCCCCTGAGCCCCACCAGGAAATCTCCGGTTGGCTCTGGTCACTGTGTCACTGTGGGTGGCAGTGGGTGCATGTGCCCTGGCTTCTGGTAGTTGGGCGAGGGGGGCTTCTGGGTGCTGGGCCACCCAGTTCTAAGCTGGGCTGAGGCTTGAGCCCGGAAGTAGTACTAACAGGCCAGGTGGGACTCCCAGGGCAGCCAGTCTGCCCCACCTGGGTGGGACACAGCAGGTGCTGGACATCCTTGCAGCTCCAGCTGGCCTGCTCAGCAGTCAGGCTCTGGTTCTCGCTATGACCTCTGACCCAGAGCAGGCAGAGGGGATGACGTGGCAATTCTGAGCCCACCAAGTTGGCTGTGGCGTGTGTGGTTGGGGGGTCAGGCTTCAGGAAGGGGCCATAGCAAGCCATCTGCTCTTCCAGCCATTGCTGCTTCGTGCTCTGAGCAGGAGCTGCCACCCCCCGCCAGGCCCCCAGCTCTATGCAAGGGTTGGGGTGCTGCTTGGTCAGGCTCCCCTGCCAGGGCTGGGAAGCCGAGTCGAGTCCTCTTATCTTGGTCGGGTTCGCATGATTAATTTCCAGCCCTAGATCTGCTGTCTGACTCCATCCTGGGGGCCCAGGGGAAGGTTTGGGGCTGGCCCCTTTTGGGTGGCTGGGAACCTGGGGGCCGTCAGCTGTCTCCTTGATGTTTGGGCTTTATCCCTGCAGGAGCAGGCCCTCCACTTTGGGTCGGGGGAGGCCTGTGGCACAGGCTGCCTGGAGGGATGGCGTGGGGCGGCTGGTACAGGCAGAGGGGCCTTTTGCAACTGTTGGTTGGGGCTGGCTGTGGTGGCTCCTTCCTCCTCTGTAGCTTCTGGGTGTCCCCCCAGCTTTCCCCTTCCAATAGGGTGTGGCTTGGAGCTCTGAGCCCCTGCCCCAGTTGGGTTGGGGGTACAAGGAGTCCCCAGTTCCCAGGTCTCTGTGAGCTAATCCAGAGGGAGTGTGGGAGGTGTGGAGTTGAATGGGCATGGCCATGAGTGAGATAGGCTGTACTGGGACAACTTCCTACTGTACCCCCAAGAGCCTGCAGACCAGCCCCACTCGAGCTGTGCGGGGCCAGGGGGGCCCTGCTCTGTGCGGTCCTGAGGGTGCTCCACCCCTTGCTGGCCCCACTCCCACGTGGACCACAGAGCCAGGCTCTCCTGCCTCTGGGCCTGCCCCCTCTGTCTCCTGCTGGGTTCTTCGGGACTCAGTGACATCGCCTCCCAGTCCACATCACTCACCCCTTTCACATCTTTGCAGGGAGCATAGAGCTGTCTGGTTTGCAGACCTATCTGTTGTCTCTCCTGATTTATCCCGCCAGGCCTGTGCCTACAGCCTTTCTTGATTGGTGACATGTCCATTTAATTCGCTCAGAGATCCCATGGGGTGGGGCAAGGGGTGGGGCTTCTACAGAAACAAAGTGCAGGTGGGCTGGCTGCTCCCTGTGCTGGGAACATCCCCCAGGCCTAACCCCAACCTGCTGTCTCCTCCAGGTACCCCCCAAGCCTGCACTCTGGGCGCTCCTGCTGGCGCTGCTGGGGACCGCGCCAAGCCGCGCCTATTCCCCGGCCTGCAGCGTCCCCGACGTGCTCCGCCACTATCGCGCCATCATCTTCGAGGATCTGCAGGCCGCCGTGAAGTGGGGCGGGGCGGGGGCCGAAAAGACCAGGCCAGGCTCCAGACACTTTCATTTCATACAGAAAAACCTGACTAGACCCGGGAGCTCGGGACGGCGGGGACGGCCTCGGGCCTCCTGTGGCGCCCAGAAGGTATGGAGGAGGCGCCCCTACCCAAGCTCGCCGGCCTGCTCCTCTCTCAGTTTCCCCCCACCCCCACCCCGCCTTCCTCCCTTCCCTCCCCAGGAGCACAGTATCCTCCTGTCCATCTCGTCCCTGGGTCGGACCCTGCGCGGGGCGGTGGCCGGGGACCGCCGCGGGGCCCTGGAGAGAGCTGCTTGGACCGTGGCTGTGCGCACGGAGGCGGTGATGCGGCGCCACTGCAGGACGCTGCGCCAGGTGTGCGTCCCTGAGTGCACCCGGGTCCAGACCTCCCTTAACCCCCACAGGGCCGCCGCGCGTCCCGGGGCTCCACGGCCCTAGGCTGAGGTCGGGCTGGGCCGCGCCTCCCTTCCGGGGCCAGGCCGGGCCGGGCGCGGGGGCCGTGCGCATTCGCTGACCGCCCTGTCCCCGACAGCGGAGCCGGCGGCCCAAGATGCGCCCTGCCCGGCGTCGCGGCGGTCGAAGGCAGCTCCTGCTGCGCGCCCTGGACGCCGTCGCCACCTGCTGGGAGAAGCTCTTCGCGCTGCGCGCCCCGGCCTCCAGGGGCTCCTAGCGCGGCCCGTCTTGGCCCTGCCTCCAGCGCCCTGCGCGGGGAGGAGAACCAGCGGGGCCTTCGGCAGAGCCTGGAGACGCGCCTCGTTTTGTCGACATGTTGGTGACCTCGGCCCCTCGCTCGACGCAGCCCGCGCTCCCCGGAGGGCCCAGGACTTGGAGAAGGGAGCGCGCCTGGCCGCCGCTGGGTCTCGGAGGAGGCCCGCCCTCCACGCGCCGAAGGCCTCAATAAACGGAGCTGGCGCTGCGGGTCCGGCACTCCCTTCGCCTGCCTCTCTGTGGGCCTAGGACCGCCCCTGGATCTGCGCTTCGGTGGCGGGGGGCGGTGGAGGGGGAATGCGGAGACCCGCACTTCCTGTGGCACCTGGACGGGGCGGAGCCGCCGCTCCCAGCCTCGGGCAGCAGAGGGCGGGCGCGGGACGCTGGGCGCGCTCCGGCTCTGTCAGCGGCTCCCGGCTGGGCGGAGGGCAGAGCGGGGGACTCCTGGGGCCCCTAAAACGTCACGTATCCGTCCTGCTCCACTTTGGACCGGGGCCGGGGGTGGAAATTGAGGGGAGGGGAAGGCTGGACTTGGTGAATTCGGAGCAAAACAACCGGATAAAGGAAACGGGCCCGAAGGGAAGCGGGAGCTGCGGGCCTTGGCTGTGAGCTTGGCCAGGCTATTTCCTGCTGCCTCCGGAGGGGTGGCCACGGCCTGGGCTCAGAGACTGCCCAGCCCCCTCTGCAGGACTGGCCAGGCTGGGGCCTGCTTTCTGGCCCCTGGAACCCTCCATTTGCTGGGGGACTGTCCCCTGGTTCCCCCATCTGATGCGCAGGTCTGGGAGTCTGTCACCGCCCCCCCCCCCCAATCTCGGCCCATGGAGGAGCAGGGGAGGTAAAGTACCTGACACCTGTTACCCTCCCCTTCCTGGAAAGGCAGCGAGCAGGCTGTGCCTCTGGCATTCTGTGGGATCAGGGGCAGCAGCAGAAGAAAGAAGCTCCCAAGCTGACCCTGACAGCCCCACACTCTGTGTTAATGTATTTAGTCTGTGCAACGGGAGCTACTGTCTCTGTTTTATAGATGGGGAAACTGAAGCACGAAGAGGCTGTGAGACTTGCCCCAAATCACAGCCAGCAGTGTAAGAGCTGGCCTCAGACCCAGGCCCAGGGCATGGGATCTGCCACACGTCCCCTACCTGGAGGCTTGGGGCCAAGCTTCCTGGACTTCAGAGCCTTGGACTCCCCTGCAGAGTAAGCACTTCTGACAGAGTCCCTGGCCATGCTCTGAGCACAAACACCTAGCAAGCGTTCCCAGCCCTAGTTCTGCATTGCCTGCTCTGTGGGGGCCAGTGGGGGCAAGTGTGGGAAGGATGAGGGGGAGATGCAGGGTGCAGGAGCCCCAGCTGGAGCCAAAGCACTTGAGGGAGGCGCTGGGACTTATCCCGAGGCAGCGGAAGGTCAAAGGTCTTTGGTGGAAGAGGGATGTTAGAGTTGGAATCTAGAAAGATCCCCATGGCTTGTGTGGAGGGCTGGTGAGGATGAAGGGGTGGAGAGAGGTCCAGGCTGCCCAGGGTCCTGGCTGGAGTACCTGGGTGGGTCTGTGGGGAGCCTTAACATGGGAAGCACTAAAGGGGGAGTGGGTCTGTTTGAGGGCCCTGAGGGAGCTGGGGAACTGTGGACGTGGCTGGGCTCAGCTGGGCGTGCTGGGGTGTGGAGCATAAGGTATGGACAGCAGAGCATGACTAGGAGGCAGCTGAGTTGGGGCCTGGAGAAAGAGTCCAGGGTTCTGGGCTGGGCTCAGGGACAGGATGGGGACAGGCCCTCCATGAAGGCTTCCACTGTCACATTGCCCCAGGGGCAGCTGACTTCTTGCGCTTGGACCTGCCCTAAGCCCTGGGCCATGGGGAGGGCACTCCTCTCCTGTCCATGCATGGCCTGGG
Organism: Pongo pygmaeus; assembly: GCF_028885625.2. Classification (NCBI taxonomy): domain Eukaryota; kingdom Metazoa; phylum Chordata; class Mammalia; order Primates; family Hominidae; genus Pongo; species Pongo pygmaeus. The sequence goes on from NC_072394.2 coordinate 66,782,172, forward strand.
CTGCCCCTTGGCTCCTGCCCACCCACAGTGCTCCCGTTCTGCTGTTCAGAGCAGTCAGAGGCTGGGGATGTGGGTGGGCAACAGAAACAGCTCCCTCTACCCTGACTGAGAAAGGTTCAAACAAACCACAGCCCCTTGGGGGCAGGAGGAGGAACAGAGGCCTCAGGATTTTGGGGACACATGTCTGTGCCTAGTCCTGGACCACGACCACATGGATGGGTGAGAAGTCCTGCATCCTGGCCCATGGCTCCTCTCCCTCATGCAGAATGGGAGCAAGGTGGGCTTTGGGCTTCTGGGACAAAGTTCACTTGTCTAGGGTGGGGACAGCCCAACCAGACTAGGTCTAGGGGCACGTGTGGAGCTACACGAAGAGATGGGAGCAAGGTGGGCTTTGGGCTTCCGGGACAAAGTTCACTTGTCCAGGGTGGGGACAGCCCAACCAGACTAGGTCTAGGGGCATGTGTGGAGCTACACGAAGAGATGGGAGCAAGGTGGGCTTTGGGCTTCCGGGACAAAGTTCACTTGTCCAGGGTGGGGACAGCCCAACCAGACTAGGTCTAGGGGCACGTGTGGAGCTACACGAAGAGGCCCAGAGCTACCGAGAGCTACAGAGACTAGGAGAGAAGCTGCAGGTGCCTGCTCAGACCTGAGAGGCTCAGGTCCTCTTTGGGCTCAGCACTGGGACCGTAGCTCCTCTGTAGCTCCATGAGGATAGAGGCATGTGTCCCTCAGCGTGATACACCAGCACCTGGCCCAGGCTAGCACATGAGCTGCTCAATAAATGTTTGTTAGCTGGAACTGACCAGAACCAACCCAGAGATGGAAAGAGACTCACTGGCCCCACGGCTGATAGGGACAGAGTCACTGGCCACGGAACAACTGAGGGCAGATCCCATGGACTGGCCCTGTATGTCCATAGACCAACTGGTGGTGCCTTCCCTGCAGAGGCCCAGGGCAGGTGGCCTGAGCCTGGTTCTTTGTAAAATACTGTTTCTGGGTTGGGGCTGCACACAGTACTGTCCCGTCCCACCCTCATGCCTTCTCAGGGCTTGGCTGCTCCAGGGAGGTGGGGGCTGTGCCAGGGTAACAGATGGGGCCTGCAGGGCACTGGCTGGGGTTGTGCAACTTCCCACAGCCCAGGAGCCAGGCCCCTCCATGTGCCGCACTGGGAGGAGGGGGCCGGGCAGGCTTTGAAGGGGGCCTGGGTCCCGAGGCCTCCCCAGACTGGGAGCCTTTGAAAGAACATCTGGAACTCGGGCAATTGGCTAACTAGTCTCTGGATTTGCAAAACCAAAAGTTAATCCTGACTTTGCCTCCTGTGTGTTCCCCACCCCTGCCCCCAAGCTCCTCTCTCTCCCCACCCCACCTCCACCTCTTCAGCGGTGGGGGGTGCAGCCTCTCATGGTCTCCCAAAGCACCTTCCCGCACCACCGCCACCGGCCCCCACCCCAGCCTGGGAATTTTGCTGAAGCTGACCAGAGGGAGGTGGTGGGACAGATGGATGTTGTCTGAGTACCTGCCATACCCAGGTCCTGTGAGCGGACAGGACAGACCACCACACCGTGGCTGGAGATGGCTTGGGAGGCAGTGTGAGTGGTCCTCAGAGGAAACAGCTGCGCCCAGACCTGGGAGGTGCCCGGGCTTGTGTGGGCTCTGAGCCCTGCAGGTGTGCAGGGAGGCCCCCCTGCTCCAGCTGTGGCTGACTCGGAAACAAGTCCCCCCAACTCCAGGAAACACATACTCACTGGTGGGGGGATGTCAGGTGCTGGGGCCCATTGTCTCTGCCAGTGCCTTCAGGACCCTAGGGGAGGCCCAGCGACAGCCCCCATCCTGCCCCCTCCCCAGGAAAAGACGCAGCTTCGTAAACACAGAAACAACCATCGCTCCCTCCCGGCTCTTCCCCCTCCGCATTACAATCCGGAAGAGCCAGCGGGAGGTCGCACCTGCTGGGGGAAGTGAGTCCTTGTTTTGGGGGAAATGAGGAGGTCAGGCCTCTGGGGGCAGGGCAGAGCCGCGTGCGCCGGGGAGGGGGGCAGCCCTGGGGCTGGACGCGGGTTCCCGGGTCGCCCTCCGGCCTCGCTCCCGTCGGGAAGTCCCGACACGGGCTTCCTCGCAGCCTCCCCGCCTGGCCCGGCCCGATTTTGACAGCTGCGGGCAGGGGAAGAGGCGGCCAGGGCTCCCCACCAGGTGAGCAGGCCCTGTCCTTGGGCCGCCCCGGGCGCCCCCTGCCCGGCTTGAGGCCAGGGGTCCGGGCTGCGGCCCGAGATAAGCGCCGCGCCCGCCGCCGCTTCCTGCATTTCCAGCGCCGCCGCTTCCTGTTTTCTCGCGCTGGCGGGCGGGGTCGCGGGGGACGGGGTGGGGTCGCGGGGGTTGGGACGGGTCGTGGGAGACGGGACGGGGGTCGTGGGGGATGGAACGGGTCGTGGGAGACGGGGCGGGGTCACAGTAGACGGGGCGGGGGTCAGGGTGACGGGACAGGGGTCGTGGGAGAGGGAGCAGGGTCGGGGAGGACGGGGTGGGGTCCCGGGGAACAGGAGTTGCGGGAGCGGGAGCGGGAGCAGGAGTTGCGGGAGTGGGAGCGGGAGCAGGCCAGAGGAGTCTCAGTAAGAATGAACCTGGCCGCCAGCGGTGGCTCACGCCTGTCATCCCAGCACTGTGGGAGGCCGAGGCGGGTGGATCACTTGAGATCAGGAGTTCGAGACCAGCCTGGCCAACATGGTGAAACCCCGTCTCTACTTAATACAAACATTAGCCGGGCGTGGTGGTGCGCGCCTGTGGTCCTAGCTCCTCGGGAGGCTGAGGCAGGAGAATCACTTGAACCCGGGAGGCGGAGCTTGCAGTGAGCCGGGATTGCACCACTGCACTCCAGCTTGGGCGACAGAGCGAGACTCCGTCTCAAAAAAAAAAAAAAAATGAACCTAGGTGAGACCCTGCTCCTTCTGCACGCCTGGAGCTGGCTCCTCGGGCTCCCTACCTGGCCTGGGGCAGAAGTGGTGGGTGGGCTGGATGGAGGGTTGAGCCAGTCCCTGTAGGGCCTTAGTTTTGAGGGGGCCTGTTTGGGACTGGAGGTTTGCAGCTCTGGACCCCCCTTTCTAGGGCAGCTGTTCTAGCATGGGTTCCAGGTACTTAGCATATTGTTCAGACTTTGTTATTAGAGATACGCATTTTTGTAATTTTAATAAAAACACATCTACACAAAACATTGTACACAAATGTTCATAGCAACATTATTCATTATTCATTATCATTATCAATAACATTATCATTATTCATGATAGCCGAAAAGTAAAAACCATCAGTGTCCATCAGTTGCTGAATAAATAAAATGTGGTACAGTCATACAAGGAGGGGATGTTACTCAGCCACAAACGGAATGGAACGCTGACAGGCCACAGCATGGGCGAACCTCGAAAATGTGCAGAGTGAACCAAGCCAGACACGAAAGGCCACGTATAGTATATTATCCCACTTACAAGAAATGTCCAGGCCAGACACTGCAAATCCAGAGACCAAAAGCAGTTTAGTGTTTATCAGGGGCAGGGAGCAGGAAAGAATAGGGAGTAATGGGTTTCTCTTGAGGGTAATGAAAAGCTCTAAAATTAAAGATGGGTGTGGGGGTGCATGCCTGCAGTTCCAGCGAGGCAGGGAGGATCACTTTTCGAGGCTGCAGGTGCTGAGATCGTTTCTGTGAATAGCCCCTGCACTCCAGCAGCCTGGGCAACATAGCAAGACCCCGTCTCTAAAAAATAAATAAATAAATAAAGGCCAGGTGTAGTAGCTCATGTCTATAACTCCAGCACTTTGGGAGGCCAAGTGTTCAAGACCAGCCTGAGAAACACAGGAGTCTCTACAGCAAACCAACAAGGAGCATAGCTCCGAGGTAGAGCATTTGACCGCAACAGACGGAATGCTCTAAAATAAGACAGTGGAGATGGTTTCCAGCCTTGTGACTACAACAAAACCATTCCGTTGTATACTTAATATACTTAAATTTCATGTAGGTTTTGTAGAAGGTTTTCTGGGGTGCTTTTCCTGCTGAGAGGTGGGGGCGGAGTGGTGGGGGGCTCAGGTCTTCACATGTGCCCTCCTTGCCTGCCCCAGCAGGACCTTGCTGGGGTCAAGTGTGCTCTTCGTCTGGTGTGTGGCTGGGTGTGTGTGTGTGTGTCTGTGCTGGTGTTCCTAAGGGTGTGTAAAGTGTTGACTGTATCTGCTGGGAGAGAGGTGCACCATAGCTGCTCTTAGCCCCCATTTTCTCTGACTCTGCCCCTGGGCTGCCTGCTGGGGAGAGTTCAACACCTCACTCAGCTCACTCTAGGGACAAGCTGGGTCCTGGGCATGGGAGACGGGAGGGGAGCCGCGGCCAGTGCCAGGCAGGGCTGCTAGAACTTCTCGCCAGGAGCTAAGGCCTGACTCAGCAGGAGGAGGGTGGAGACTTCCCTTGGAGCCTCAGGGAAGAAGGCAGACAGGGCCAGGAGCGGGAGGGGTGTGCAGCTGGTGCCAGGGCTGGAGCACCCAGGCCCTGGGGCGGTGGTCCTGCCTAGGAGGGCTGTTCAGCCTTTGGCGGGTAGAGGGGAGATCCCTGGGCTGGGCCCTGGAAGAGGCTCCGTAAGGAGACCCCACCCACCGCTGCCGAGGAGCCGCTATTGGAACCAGGTGCCCTCAGTGGAAGCCCCTCTTTCATGTCCCCTTCTGATCCTTCTCCTGGGCATTTCCAGCCTCTGGGCTGGGACTTGCTTCAGCTCGGGCCCCTCACTAGCCCCCCACCCTGGCACTTGGGGGAGGGACTTCTCACAGGTACCCACTGTGTCCCGTCCTAACACAGACCATGAGGCTGTGTTGCCACCCAAGGTATCTTCCAAGCTCTCCACCCCATTGGCCTAGAGGGGGGTGCAATGGGGGTGAGGAGTCCAGAATAGGGGATGCGTGCTGGCCGTGAGACTGCCACTGTGGCCTCCACCAGGCTGTCTGTTTGTGTCTGTGGGAGTTGCTGGGGAAGGCGTGGCTGGGGAGATGCCCAGCCCAAACAGGGAGGCACTGGAGGCCGGGGGCAGGGGCTGTTCACATGAATTTAGGCAGCAGGACAGGCTGGATCTGTTGTCTCTCCTGCCCTGGTTGGGGGTTGGGGGAGGGGCAGGTGGTCTCATGCCTGGGTCACCCTCTGGCTGAGGTCCTCATGGAAGGGGGTGCATCTTGGGCCTGCTGACCCCAGGGCTCCAGGGGGTGGGCCAGAGCAGGAGTTGGTGGCCATGAGAGCTCGGTGTGGCTTGCACTCTTGCCGGTGTGAGCATTTATCTCATGGTATGATCCCAGGAAGAGTCCACGTTGGTGCCTCAGAGACCCCCTCTCCCCCTCCCACCGAAAGACAGATGTGGCTTGTGTCCCTTTGGGTCTCACCGTCTCTGCCTCCCTGCTGTGTGCTGGCAGACTGCTTGGAAGACATGGGCGATGACCTCGGTGTCCTGTGGGCTGTGTCTGCCTGCCTGGTGCATCTCCGTCTACCTCCGAGCCTGTCTCCTGCCCTCTTCAGTGTGTCTGTTTCTGTCCCCTCTGTGTGTCTCTCTCTGTCCCTTTGTCTTTGAGTTCTGTGTGCTCTGCTGCCGATGGGGTGGGGAAGGGGCACCAGGTGCAGCCCCTACTGGGGGCCCATCTGAGGGGTGGCACTCGTGCTGATTAACACAGAGGTGACATGCCTTGCTCAAGGGGAGGGTACCTGTAAAATAGCCCCATCCCACCTCTCCACACACACACACTCAGGCAGCAGGCACACGTCCATCCTGCCCCAGGCTTGCTGCACATCCATGTGCCACACACACTGTCACCTGCATGAAGGGCCACACTGGGAGTCTCATTCACACACATGCAGAACCACAGACACACTCTCAGAGGCATGTGCTCCCCCATACCTGGGAGGCTGAGCCGTGAGTGAGTTTCCACACCAGGGCGGTCAAGGTTCAGCTCTCCCCACCGACTCCCCACCTATGCAGAGGGGGTGCTGGGGCAGGATACGCCCTTCCCCCAGGAGGGAGGTGCATGCCCCTCCTCTTGGCTTATACCTGCCAGGCCCTAGGGAGTGTGTCTGTGTCTGGGTGTTCACTTCTGGGGGTGATTACTCCAACCTTCCCTGAACACGTGGCTTCGAGGTGAAGAGGACCAAGAGGTCAGCATGGAAAGACGGTGTCCAGGCCTGGCGCTGGGCTCATGCCTGTAATCCTAGCACTTTGGGAGGCCAAGGCGGGCGGTCAGGAGATCGAGACCATCCTGGCTAACACGGTGAAACCCCGTCTCTACTAAAAATACAAATTAGCCACGCATGGTGGTGGGCGCCTGTGGTCCTAGCTACTCAGGAGGCTGAGCAGAATGGCGTGAACCTGGGAGGCGGAGCTTGCAGTGAGCCGAGATTGCTCCGCTGCACTCCAGCCTGGGTGACAGAGCGAGACTCCGTCTCAAAAAAAAAGAAAGAAAGAAAAAGAAAGAGGGTGTCCAGTCCTCCTGGGGGCTAGTGAGATAACGGCTCCAGAGTTGGGGGTCTTGGAATGTGAAGCCTGGGCTCTCCTGCCTTGGCCATTGGCCCTGTCTCTGGGCAGAGCTGGACCCGGGTGGGGGGAGCGCTGTGGGTGTAGCATGGTGCTGTCCTCCCTGGGGTGAGTTAGAACAGCTGATGGAGACCCTGGAATCTGTGTCTGCACGTGGGCTGCTAACCTGCCAGCCTCCCGCAGGAAGGGGGCCGTACTGGGCAGTCCTTGGGCATGGAAGTTTTAAGGCGGAGGCAAGGGCGATGAAACCCTGCCGGGGGTGTGACGGGATTGCTGGTATAGTCTGACCTCCGATAGGCTTAACATGGGGGTGGGACAGGAGGGGAGAGTGGAGGGCTGGGGGGAGTGGGGACCCCATACCTGCTACCCACGCTCTCTGGCATGTGTCACGGAAGGATGAAGGAGTGCTATGGGGTTCAAGCTAGGAGTCAGGCTCCCTGGGGGCGATTCGGAGGGAAGGGGTGTCCAGGGCTATTGGGGAACTGCTTTTCCCTCCCTGCAAACCCCACAGATGTCAGTGTGCAGAGGAAAGGCCCGAGGATTTACTGTAGCCTCTCCGCCCGGGGACCCAGCTCCAGGCTCCTCCTTTACAGCAAGCATACATCTGTATTCCTCACATTGCAAAAGCCTTTGCCACAGTGACGCTTCTGATCACTGAAACTTCTTGGAAGAAAAGTTTAAGAGTTTAATTAAAAATTAAATATATTGTATTAGGTATATTTTTTAAAAGGGCAAAGTAAAAAATATTAATACAATCTGGTTGTAGAAAATACACTGCAAGAAAAGGAACAGGTGCTTCAAAAATGTAACCCTGGCAACTCTGCCAACAGGTCCTGGGCTCGGGCTTCCTGGAAAAGCCCCGGGACACGTGGGAACTCCAGGCACCCTCGCAGGGGCCCCCCGAGGGCAGGTGGCCCAGAAGCCCAGGAAGGGTGGTCTGGGAGGCGGAACGGGCGCAAGGCCGAGCATCACTGGCTCCTAGGGGGCTGTGACATGGAGCCAAACATACACGCGTATGAGAGAGCAGAGCGGCAGCGACGCGGTCGGATCGGTCGCGGGGGCTGCGGGAGGAAGCGCTGCAGGGATCCGGGCGGCGCGGGCGGCCTAGCCGGAGATGCACGCGCTGTAATAGACCGCGCTGCTGGCGTCCGACAGCGCGGAGATCAGGCTGCTCTCCTCGGGGCAGGACATGGCGCGCGGGCCCAGTTTGGCCAGTGCCACGTGGTACGGGAGCCCGGGGGCGTCGGGCCGAGTCCGGCTGCAGTTGAGGTACTGGTCGAACTCGGTGAGGTCCACGTCGGCCCACAGATCGGCGGCGGGCCCCAGCGGCTCGGCGCTCTCCAGCGGCGGGGCCTCGGGCGGCGGCGACAGCGGGCCGGGGTACGGGCCGGGCGTGCCCAGGGTGCCGTAGTACAGGCCAGCGAGCGGCGCCGCGGGGGGCGCGGTCCTGAGCGCCTCCGCCAGGGGAGCCCCGTAGCAACCGCCGGGGTCCCGGGACAACTCGGTGGGCGCGTAGGGCGCGCGAAAGGCCCGCAGCGCGCAGTCCTCGGGCGCCGCGGGCGGTGGGAAGAAGGCAGCCTCGCCGGGCTCCAGGCCGTCCAGAGGCGAGCGCTCGGGCGTGGGCAGCCCCAGGCCGTCGAACTCGGCGCCCAGCGGGGGCAGCTCGCGGAAGGCGCGAGCCGAACCAGGCGCCGCGGGGAAAGGCTCGGGCGGTGGCTGCGGGGGCGCTAATCCCGGGAGCAGGAGGCCGGGCTCCAGCCGCCGGGCCTTGCGCGCCTGCTTCTTGCGGCGCGGCCGGTACTTGTAGTTGGGGTGGTCGCGCAAGTGCTGCACGCGCAGCCGTTCGGCTTCCTCCACGAAGGGCCGCTTCTCCGCCGCGTTCAGCTCCTTCCACGCTTTGCCTGCGGGCCGCGGGCGCCAGTGAGTGGAACGCCGTCGGGCGGGTGGGCGCCGAGCCCTCCGTGCGCCTGGGACGCCCCGCGAAGGTTTGGCGCAGTCCCCGTACGCCGCGGCCCGGGACCCCCGCCCCGGCCCGAGACCCCCGCCCCGCCCGCCCCACCCCGGCCCGGGACCCCCGCCCCGCCCGCCCCACCCCGGCCCGAGACCCCCGCCCCGCCCGCCCCACCCCGGCCCGGGACCCCCGCCCCGCCCGCCCCACCCCGGCCCGAGACCCCCGCCCCGCCCGCCCCACCCCGGCCCGAGACCCCCGCCCCGCCCGCCCCACCCCGGCCCGGGACCCCCGCCCCGCCCGCCCCACCCCGGCCCGAGACCCCCGCCCGCTCCCCCTTCTCTGCCGCCCTCCCGCCGCTCACCCAGCATCTTGCTGAGCACCGCGTTGTGCAGGTCCGGGTTCTGCTGAGCCAGCCGCTTGCGCTCGTCCTTTGCCCACACCATGAAGGCGTTCATGGGCCGCCGGATGCGCGACTCGTCTGCCGCCTGGCGTTCCCCGCGGCCGGCCGGGCTGAGGCCATAGCGCCCCGGCTCGGGGCTGCGCGGCGGACTGCGCTGCGGGCTGGGCGGCGAGGCGGGCGCGGCGGGCGCGGCGAGGGCGGCGGGGACGGCGGCGAGGCCGCGCGTGTCAGCGGCGGCCCCGTGTCCCGGGGCCCATGCACAGTCGCGGCGGGCGGGCGGGTCGTCCTGTGCGCCGTAGCCGGGCGGCGATCTCTGCATTCCAGCTGGGCGCGGCCTGGGCGGAACGGAGCGCGGGAGCGCGGCGGGCGGGCGGGCGGCGGGCACTGCGGAGCCGGGCGCAAGGGCGGGCCAGGCCGGGAGCGGGGATGGCAGTGGGGACGGCGGTGGCCTCGGGCCGGGCGGGCGCCCAGATATAGCGGGTCAGGGCCAATCGGCGGCGGGGCGGGCGGGCCGGGGCGGGTCGGGGCCGCCTCCTCCCCGGGGGCTCCCTTTCTTCTCAGGCCGGGCGGGATTCCGCTGAGGCCTCCCCCGCGCACAGCCCCCCCCACCTCCCCCGCGACATCTCAGAAGGAGAGACCCCCGGGTGGGAAAGAAAGGGCTGCTGATGAGGGCCGGTGCTGCCAGACTTTCGGAGGCGAGCTGCCACCCACCCACGGAGTCGGACCCCCGGGCAGTAACTGGGGGAGGGCGGCAGTGTCCCGCTGGTTGCCGTTCCCCGCACCCCCCCAGGAGGCTCCACGGGGAGGAGAGGGCCCTTTTTCACACCAAGTTCTGGGGAGGCTGCCTTCCCAACAGCCGGTAAGTCCTTCCTGGAGTGCAGCGCCTTCAGAAAAGGCCCCGTCTTTGGGGAGGCGCTCTGAGTCCCCAGGGGCGCCCATGCTGGAAACTCCACACCCATGTGTAACCGTCAGCACCAGGGACTTTGAGTGCCTTTATGGGACACGGTGGTCGTCGTGTTTCTGTCCTCACTCCCAAACCAACTCTGGCACAAGGCAAAGCTGACACAGGGAGGGAGAGAGCAGAGGCCCTGGGCGGAGCCCACAAAGAGAAGGGGGAGCAGGGACGCAGAGGCTGTAGCGTCCTTCCTGCCCCCCCAGGGCCCCTGGGGAAGGGGCTGGGACCCGCAGTGGCTGGCTGGCTCCCCTGCCCAGCCCAGGCCACCGCTGCAGCAAGAGGCAGGGCCGACCTGGGTCCTTCCCGCTGGCCCCTCCCTGGACCCTCTGACCTGGGGTGGGGCGGGTTCCAGAGGAGCGTCCAGCTTCCTGAATTTTCACTGTCCCCTTCCCACCCCATCAGGAGGGGATCTGGGCTCCAGAGCTGAGGGCTCCCTCTGGAGGTCCTCCCCTCCCACTGCCAGGCATGGTTCTACTGGAGAAGGGTTGGATGTCCCCAGCAGCCCTCCAGGCAGGGTCAGAATCTCCCCCACCTCGCGGCACATCTCCTCATAGCCTGGAGGCTCCCCAGCTCCCCACTACACACTGTGCCGGGAGCCCCATGGGTAGCGGCCACAGGTCTTGTGACCCTGAGCCTGTGTGGCCAGAAGCTCTTGGTTCTCTGTCCCTGCCAGCCTCGCTAGGCCACATCCAGCCTGTGTTATGAATGGGGTGGGCCCCACGTGGGCCTTGCAGTGCCCCTTAGAGGCTGTTCCTGAACTGTCCCCAGGGGCGCTCCTGCCCTGAGGCCAGCACCCCCACAGGGGCACCCCCACCGAGGGCTGTCGCGGTCGGTGTCCAGCCCTCCCCAAAGCCCCACATCACAGTCTGTCTCGACGCCCATCGTCCCAGCATACGGGGCTGGGTCTCCCAGTCTGGTCTCCAGATCTCCCATCCCTCCAGTTTGCTCCACAGGCCTAGCACCTCGTTCACAGACACTGAGCCAGTGCTGGCTAATGGGGGGCCCGTGGGGCACCAGGAGGTGCGGCCTCTGGCTTTTCTGGGGAGGCAGGCAGGGTTGTGGCCACAGGGATGGATGGGCTCACAGGCCTCTGCCGGATGGTGCTAGTTCTCCTTTAATCTCAGTGTGGGTGGCTGGACCCTTGGCCAAGTCTCAGTGTGGGTAGGCCTCCTGGGCAGCTGGCAGGAGGGTGCAGGGGGGTGGGGAGCTGTGCGAAGACCCCCAAAGGGCTACCACTTGGCAGAAGCTCTCTCTACTCACAACCTTACGGATGCAGTCTGGGGTCACCAGGATCTGGCTCAGCCTGGGCAGTGGCTGGTCACTGGGCCCTGGGAAAAAGGTCCTTGGGGGCCTCTGCAGCAGCCCTCACACGTGGGGAAGGATTTGCAGTTCCCTGGGGGCCCTGCTTGGTCCTCTGCCGCCCCCGAGAGCCCAGAGTCACTGGAGCTGCTCTAAACATAGTGGCAGGCAGTGTCCGGCATGACCTCATCGCCTCCACGTCCCCCACAACACCCACCAGCAGCCGCCTTGCCTGGCGCCAGCCAATGACCCACCCTCTTGGCTGGGCTGTGGACTCAGGTGTCTGGCCGTCATGTCCTGTGAGCCGGGGCTGGGCGAGGAGCCTCCTGAGGTGCTCCTTTCCCTCTGCGCGGCAGGGAGGAGGCTGGCAGCCCTGGCCCAGTGTCCAGATGGGACAAAGTAGGGGTAGGGACCACAGCCAGGGTGGCGTGATCTGGAGCTGCAGGGCTAGGGGGACTTGCCAGGGCTCTACAGGGGATGGTGTGGGTGTGGCCAGCTGTGCTGAGGGAGGGGCATCCGATGTGTGTCTGTGTGTGGCCTGTGTCTGTCTGTCTGCCTGGGTGTGGGGTGAGGGGGACTCTAGTGCTGGAGGCTGCCCAGGGCCTTGGGAGCCAGGCAAGCTGGATGCTCCCAGGAAGAGATGAGGACCCATAATAGGTCCAGGAACAGGGGTCCTGCTCCGTGAAGTTTGGAGGGTCCCCAAGGCTTCTCTGGCCATTGAGCTTGGGCCCCAGCATTCTCCAAAAGAAGGCAGGCAGTTCATGAGTCTAGGGGCATTCCTCTGCCTCTGGAACTCCACCTCAGTCTGTCCTGGACTAGGTGGACTACGGCCCACCCTTGGGAGGGAGCCTATCTGTAGCCCCCAAGCCCCAGTCAGAAAGGCAGAGTTTGGGGGCGAGCTTTCTCTACAAGGGTGGGGCTGGCCTGGGCACTGAGTGGACACTGCCCTCCTGCCTGCCACCTGCCCCTCTCCCTCAGCCTGGACAGGAACCCCAGCCTCCAAGTGAGGTCTGCAAAGGATGCTGGGTAGTCCCCCTCCGTGGCTCTGGGTGGGGGCTTGGCTTGGCGCGGCTCCGGGCCGGGATGGCGGGACCTCCCAGGCACTGCCTGGGCACAGACCTCCCAGGCTTGCACCAGCCCAGCCCCTGTGGCTGCAGGAGCAGCGAGGCTGGGACCAATTACCGAGTCCTGCAGGGCCTGGACCCTCCTGCTCCTTAAGGGTGAAGGTGGGGGTTCCTGTTGGATGCAGTTTCAGGTGGAGGGGGCTCTCTGGCCTCCCGAACCTCGGCTCTCTCCAGTTCAGCTCCTACCTTCTGCCCACAGCTGAACACCTCTTCCTACAGGGAGCCCCCGACCTCCCAGCCACTGTCCTCAAGAGGCCATAGCATCTTGGTCTCCTTCTGTCTGCTGCCTCGGTAGGCTTCCTTCGGGACCCATGGAGACACGTCTGGCTCCTCAGGAGCTCTGTATTTAGTGGGCCTCGTCCTGGGGTTGTGGCTCCAGGCCTAGTGAGACATGGCAGAGGCCAGGGCAGGGAGAATGTGAGGCTGGGGTCAGGGTCTGTGACGAGGCCGCCTGATGCCTCAGAACCAGGTGGACACAGTTGTGTGCATGTCCCTCTTGGCCAATGACAGGTCTGGTTCAGGTGGCCCTTGCCCAGGGACAGAGGCTTCTCCTGGCTCCGTGCCTTCCAGCTCTCAGTCCTGGTGTGCACAGCGTCACCGGGCTTCCGATAGCTGCCGGCCTCAACTCTGGGAAAGGGCAGGTGGGGCAGCAGGAGGTGCCTGTGCTTTCCTGGGCATGAGCAGGCATGAGAGGTGCACGTGCTCCTGCTCACCTGGGCAGCGCCTCTCAACTGTCAGGTGTGGGGTTAGGGTTCACCTGACGATTTGCCACAGTCCCGTGGACCCGAGAGTTGCATGCAGAGCTGGGGTTGCGGTGCGAGTGGGGAAGGGTCTGAAGGTGTGGGTGTAGGGGGCTGTGCTGGGGCCTGCAGGCTGGGGTGTGCGGTGCGAGTGGGGTGCTTTTGTAGTCTGAGGGGTGATGTGCCAGTCATCGTGTGGTGTCAGGTTTCAGTCATCGTGTGGTGTCAGGGTCTCTTCTACTCTGGGTGCTAAGGGCCAGCAGGACTGAGAGGGGTAGGGGCTTCTCTGGGTCGAGGGCCACGGGGGCTGGTGGGGGTGGGAGTGCTGAATGCACAGGGTGATGCTGGGCTGCGGGCAGCAGATGTGCTGTGGACAGTCAGGGTCGGGTCACCTGCGGCGAGCGGGGCTTCTGTAGATGCTCCCAGGGCCATGGTTATATGGAAGCTGTTCTCAAATTCTGGGGTGTTGTGCTGTGGTGGGCATGTACCTAGGGTGTTATTAAGGGCTGTGCCCACTTTTAGGGGCACTGGACAAGAGCCGGGGTGTCAGAGCAGCTGCTTGAGCTCTGTGGGGGCCATTGTGTGGCCGTTGGGGTGTCCTGCCCTGGGGGCGGCTGCAGGGCCACTTGTGTCCCTGGGTGTTGCTGCCTGCTGTGCGGCCTTCCCAGTGCTGTTTGTGTGTGTTGGGGGGGGGGTTCCATGGGAAGCAGGCTGGGGGGCTGGGCTGCTCTGGGTTTCTGAGGCAACAGCAGGGAGGGGCCAGGAAACTGCAGCTCAGGAAGGAAGGCTGGCCTTGCAGGAGGAGGGAGCCTGGGGCCAGCTTAGGCTGAGCAGGCGCCAGACATTCTGTCCTGCGGCCTGGCCCCCACTAGCTGGGAGCTCCTGCCCAAGTTCCACTGGTCCCACCCTTGTCTCCGCCTCCATGCTTGTATGGCTGCCTTTATTCAGACCTTGGTGGCTTGGGCTTGGGTCTGTGGGTGACCTGGTCCTGTGCTTATGTGAGCCCCGGTCCGTTTGTGGCTCTGTAGAGGCTCAAATGGGGCTCTCAGTGTACCCTGCACTGTGGGGCATGTGTTAACACATTCTGGTCCCCAGGGTCCCTGGAGGGCAGTGTCCACTCTGACTGCCCTGTCCTGGGCTGGCCCAGCCTCCTTCTCCCCTGCCAGGCTGGTAAATGGGGAGAGGGAGAACACCCTCAGGGGTCATCTGTCTCCCAGCCACGGAGGGGCACTGCAGGGCCGGATGCCTGAAGCTGTGTTTCTTTTTGTTGCTTGTCCTGGCATTGGTGACAGCCAGCTGGGGCTGCCACATGGGCTGGAGGGGGCAGGCCTGTGTTCTGGGGGCTCATCCACCCCTTCTTGCTCAGGGACAGGCAACATCTATCCATCCATTTGTTATTGAGCACCTGCTGTGTAGCAGACCCTGTTTTAGGGGTTAGGAATTTGGCAGAGAACAAAACAGACAGGTCCCTGCCTGTGGGAAGCTTCCATTTTGGTGAGAAGAGACAGACAATCAACAAATCCACAAACAGGTGTGGTGGCTCACGCCTGTAATCCCAGCACTTTGGGAGGCTAAGGCGGGCGGATCACCTGAGGTCAGGAGTTCGAGACCATCTTGGCCAATATGGTGAAACCCCTGTCTCTACTTAAAAAAAAACCCAATAATACAAAAATTAGCCAGGCGTGGTGGCGCATGTCTGTAATCCTAGCTACCCCGGAGGCTGAGGCATGAGAATCACTTGAACCTGGGAGGCGGAGGTTGCAAGCCAAGATCACACCACTGCACCCCAGCCTGGGTGACAGAGTGAGACTCCGTTTCCAGACAAAAACAAAAACAAAAAACAAAAATTAGCTGGGCGTGGTGGCACATGCTTGTAATCCCAGCTAGTAGGGAGGCTAAGGCACACGAATTGCTTGAGCCTGGGAGGTGGAGGTTGCAGTGAGCCGAGATCGCACCACTGCACTCCAGCCTGGGCGACAGAGAAAGACTGTTTTAAAAAACAAAAACGAAACAAAACAAACCTAACCAAAAACAAATCCACAAACAAGCCAGAACTTGGGGTGCCAGGTGTAGGGAAGGGGGCTGTGTCAGGGCCACGCATGGCTTTTGCCCTTGGGGGTTAATGGAAGGAGTCTTTTCACAGAGGGAGGAGCATGTGCCAAGGCCCTGGGGCAGGGAAGTCTGCTGGTGTGAGCAGAGCAGGAGGTGCAGAGAGGAGGGGTGAGGCTCAGAGGGAACAAGGGCTGCGTTGGCTCTGGGAGGGTCTTGCATTTTCTGAGTGAGATGGGACCTTGGGAGGTTCTGAGTGGAGTGTGATCTGCCTCAGCTCAGCTGCTACGTGAAGACGGGGCTGTGCGGGGCAGGAGGGACAGGCTCACCACCAGCGGAGAAGGCAGGGGGCTCTGCTTCTGCAGGGGAGCCTGGCCAAGGTTCGCTCTCAGCCCCCATCTGGCTGCCCCAGGAGTCTCCCTGGTCTCTCTCTGGGAGGCCTGGGCCCCTGGGAGCTGCTGCCTCAGGGAACCCTGGTTTTGCTGCCCTGTGAGTCAGGTCTCCAGGCTTCACCCATAGCCCCGACCCCACGGCTGCCTGGGGCCTCTGGGGAGGGGGAGGGTGGAGTGGCCGCCAGGCTGGCGGGCTGGCAGGGCAGCATTTCTGGGAATTGTGTGGGGGAAGTGCATTGTTAGAGCAAGCCTGGAGCAGGCCGCCAGGGCCGCCACTGGCCTCTGGGGATGCCTCTTGCCTCCCCCAGCGTTGCTTCTGTGTGAGGGAGCTGGGACTGGGCCAAGGCTATGGGCTGGGCTGGGGACTTTCCGAGAGACGCTGCCCTGGGCAGGTGGCTCTTCCCATTCTACAGACTGGGCGACTGAGGTCCAGAGAGCCGGGTGCTGCAGTGGCATAGCCAGGAGCAGTGGGCCCAGTCCCCATCCCCTGCCCTCATCTGCTGGTGCATGGGACAGGGGAGCACTTGCTGGACCTAAGCCCCGTCGCTGCCCTGCCGGTGGGCGTCCAAGGGAGGCCTGAGTGGGGTCCACTGGGGTCACAGCTCGGCAGAGCCCCCAAGGTGGACTGGAGGGTCTGATGGAAAGGGGCGCAGAGACGGCGCCTAGGTGCTTGGGCTGTGGGAGGGCTGCCCATGGGGTGGCAGGGGGTGGGGGCTCCTGGGGCTGCAGGATCCCCCAGCCCCCGCTCTGTGGTTGCAGGAAGCAAGGGGGGCTCCGTGTGAGTTTGGCAGCAGGAGCCTTCCCACCGCGGTGCAGCCTCAGCCAGAGGGGAAGCATGGATAGCGGCCACTGGGGTCATGGCCGGCTTTGGGCGGGCAGGGGGCAGGGGACACAAATAGAAAAATAAATGGCCTGAGTTTCCGACGTTTCCTGGACTCAGGATGGGGGAGGGGCAGGCCTTTGGGCCAAAGGTGCGGCCAGCCCTGTGGGGTAGACTGGGGGTTTCTCCCCAGATGCCTGTTGGGGCCAGGGCTGCCCCCTCACACCTCCAAGGTGGGTCACATCTCCCCCTTAGAGCCCTCAGGACAGGGCCCTGTTGCCCACAGAGAATTCCTAAAGGCCTATCCATATGTCCCTGTCCATAAAGACATCGAGTGTGGAGGACACCCTGGAGGAGGAGACGGAACCCTCCTGTTTGCTGGGGCTCGGCCCCCGCTGAGGCTGGCCGCAGGTGACCACAGAGACCTAGCCTGGTGTCGTGCGGCCGCTGGGTCTGTGAAGGGGAGTGAGGCACTCCTCACCCCGTGGCAGCCCCTAATCAGGAGGCCTCTCCCCTCCACCTGCACGTCGTGTGGCTGTGGCTCCCAGGACGAGACAGGCCCAGCGCCTGGAGTGGGTGAGTGAATGTCTCTCTCCTCCGTGGGCACTGCCTCCGCTGTGAGCCACCCTTCAGGCTACGTGCATTTCCGACTGTTCTCAGGGTTTAACCGAAACCGAACATTAACTGTAGCCCTAACGCGGCTGAGTGGGACCCAGGCCTTGCCCTCCGGGCTGTGTGAGAGACAGACACTCGCTAACCAGTCTGCGGTGGCTCCCCGTGTGTGCGAGGCTCCCGCCTGTGTGTGTGCGTGTGCGTGCGCCTGCACACGGGGGAGGGAAATTCTTCAGCTGCCGAGGGGGGGAGTAGGGGCCGGAGCAGCACCCTGCGGGGAGGCCCCACAGGAGAATCAACAGTTCTGATGTTGTCAGCCTCTGGGTGCAAATTCTGAGGGCACAGGAGCGTCTGGTGGCCCTGAGCAGCTTGCTGGGGAAGCTCCGTGGAGGAGGAAGTCCCGAGGTCGGTAAGGTCCAGGAGGGGTCTGCTGGGGGGCGGGAATGCTCTGAGCAAGGTCCCAGAAGTCCAGAGCTCCTGAGGGACCCGGGACCAGGGGCACTGGGGAGTTTCAGGGTTGGTCGCCGCCACAGCCCTCACAAACGAGGCCACTCTCTAGGACTGGCCACCTTCTCACCTCGGCCACTTCACAGTCCTGGGGGGCAGCTGTGGCTCTTGCTGGGAACCAACTGGACCTCCCTGGGGCCTGGGGGTGGGGTGGTGGTGAAGTGAGGCCCACCCGTCCGTGGCTCACTCCTGCCACCTAGAGGCCACTGTTCCTCACAGGCTCTGGGGCCAGTCACCTGCCTCTGCCCGGGGGGTGGGACCATCCCACAGGATTGCAGGTTCCCTGATCAGCAGGATGGGCCTACACCTTTCCGCCTGCAGTAGCTGCTTCCACACAGGACTGGAGCATGTCAGGGTTCGGGGCTCCTGTCATAGCGGAGTGGCTGCGGCCCGCAAGTCAGAGGCACCCGACCTCTTCTGCTAACTCCCTTCCCTGCCTGTCCCGTCCACCACTCCTTTCTCTCCATCACCTGCCCCTGCCATGAACCAGGCCACCAGTGACCCCATCCACACCTGTCCGACCCCATCCACACGTGTCCCCATGTGCCCTAATGCAACCCCGTAGGCTGGGCCCACGGCTGACACCCCTTCCTGAGGGATCCCCAACCTGCCAGCCATTGTCCTTAAGACGCCACAGCATCTTGACCTCCCCCTATCTGCAGCCTCTGTGGGCCTCCACTGGGACCCACTGAGACATGTCAGGCTCCTCACGAGCTCTGTCTTGTGTGGCCATGCCCAGGGCCCCCGGAGGTAGAAGACCACCTGGCATCTCATGAAGGAGGAAAAAGGGCCCAGAGTGGGACCTCCACTCTGGCTCAGCAAGGGCCGAGTCCCAGTTCCCGGAGTCCTAGTTGAGGCTCCTCCTACACAGTGCACAAAGTAGAATTCATGGGATCATAAAGGAAGCCAGTTCTACCAACACACAGTTACGCAAATATTTTCTTAAAGGATGATATCAAAACCCAAGTGCTTTTTTACCAATCTGCTGAACAAGATGTGACCCACTGAGCAGCCTCTGCAGTTCCAGCAGCAGCGAGTGTCGGGGTACGAGGCAGTTCCCATCTGTGCTAGGTCAGCCACGGGCCCAGCTGACCAGATTTGGTTCATGGCCTCATTCATAACTGAACGAACGACACCTTTCTGCTAGAGGTTGGTATAAAGGAGATGATGGGCTGGGCAGGGTGGCTCACACCTGTAATCCCAGCACTTTGGGAGGCTGAGGCGGGTGGATCACCTGAGGTCAGGAGTTTGAGACTAGCCTCACCAATATGATGTAACCTCGTCTCTACTAAAAATACAAACATAATAGCCGGGTGTGGTGGCGCATGCCTGTTATCCCAGCTACTTGGGAGGCTGAGACAAGAGAATCGCTTGAACCTGGGATGCGGAGGTTGCAGTGAGCCAAGATCGTGCCACTGCACTGCAGCCTGGGCAACAAGAATGAAACTCTGTCTCAAAAAAAAAAAAAAAAGATGATGGTTCCTTCCCACCAGTTTATTTTCTGTCAGGGGTTTGGTCTCTGACCCCCTGGATTGTTGAGACACCTCGAACTGTTCCCTCCCATCTTGCCCGACCGCCCCCCACCAGCTCCCAGGCCCAGTATGTCTCTGTGCCACCCCATCGTCTCTATAGGCCCTGTCCTGCAGTGGGTTCTGTCCCTCCCTGCAGCTTGGTAAGGTTGTTGGGGCTTCAATACACACTCCAGACCACATCCCTCTCCCTCCCAACTCTGGGACACTCTCTGCACCTCTGAAAAAAACTCCCAGCCCTTCTTGAGCCTCTCCCTTCCTCTGGGCACCCCTTGCTCCTTATCAATCCTGGCTGGCCTGTGGCCTGTACTTCTGATCTGCACACAGGTATCACAGAGGACAGAGACCCCAGGGCCCCAGCCCTTGGTGGGGGCGGGGAGTACAAGGGGGCAGTAGTCTTTGTTTTCAACCAGCTCCCTCGGTAATGCTTTGAGAGTTACTGTGCTAGGGGATCTTCGTGGCTGAAAACATTCAGATGAACCAGATATTTAAAAGTTTCCCTCATGCAAAGTCCCTCCACTGGTTGGGCCGGCCCGGGGAGGGTCAAGGGTGGGTCTCTAGCCTGGTTTTCCGGGGCGTCTGTGTGCACTCCCTCCCCAGAACCTTGCGCTTGTCCATCCCAGGGAGAAATCAGGTGGGGAGCGGCCTCACTGCTGGCTCCTTGATGGGTGACTTGCTCCAGGGGTCCATGCTGATACCCCAGACCCCACCCCACCAACACTTCAACTGGGACTGGGGCATATGCACAACTGCACAGCCTCCTCTGACGGCTCCTTGATGCTTCTGGGATGTTGACCCTCTCTCCTTTCCACCTCCCCTCTTAGGAACTTGCAGCTCTCTGGGGTTAGTTCTCCTCTGTGCTGTCTGGGCTGCACCTCCTGCCCAGGAGGGGCCTCTCTGTGCTCTAGCCCTTACCAGCATCTCAGGATCTGCAGTCCTGATACTTGGAGGTCTCCCCCACCCCCAGCTTGAGGGCTGGCTTCCTTTCGGTGGTCTTCAAATCAACTCACCCCCGGCCGTTGGAGAAGCCCGTGTGTCTGGCCAGGCCGGCTCCATGGATGTGTCCAGTGTCTTCATGGATGGTGGGAACCAGCTTTGAAACCCTGGCCACCCGGACCTCCGAAGCCATACTTTCTGGGGTTCCTGCACAAGGGCAGTTCCAGTGCGGCTTCTACAGGACCCTGGCCAGCTCCTTGGTTGTCAGCCATTGAGAGAGTGGTTGAAGGCTGGGTGGTTCTAGCCTCCCCTCGTGCCTCTGATGAGGCTGGACCCTTCAAGTCTTCATATATGCCCAAACTATGGGATTCTGACCACAAGGACTTGCTTGGATTGTCTAGGCTGGAAGCTATGTCCTCAGCTCACTGTGAGGGGCAGAGTCAGTCAGTATGGAAACCGTGTTCATCTATTAATAATAATATAATAATATAATATCATGGGGCCTCTGTCTTAGAAAGGCTTTGCTCCTCACGAGGAATTCTATGCTTTTTCCCTATGATTGAGTATTTTTTTTTTTGTGATGGAGTCTCACTCTGTTGCCAGGCTGGAGTGCAGTGGCATGATCTCGGCTCGCTGCTAGCTCCGCCTCCTGGATTCAAGCGATTCTCCTGCCTCAGCCTCCTGAGTAGTTGGGACTACAGGCACATGCCGCCACGCCCGGCTAATTTTTTTTTGTATTTTAGTAGAGACGGGGTTTCACTTTGTTGCCCAGGCTGGTCTCAAACTCCTGAGCTCAGGCAGTCCACCTCCCAAAGTGCTAGGATTACAGGCATGAGCCACTGCGCCCGGCCTGAGTCCTTTTTTTTTGAGACAGAGTCTCGCCCTGTCATCCAGGCTGGAGTGCAGTGGCACAATCTGGGCTCACTGCAACCTCCGCCTCCTGGGTTCAAGCGATTCTCTGCCTCAGCTTCACAGGTAGCTGGGATTACAGGCATGTGCCACCACGCCCGGCTAATTTTTGTTTGTTTGTTTTTGAGACAGAGTCTCGCTTTGTCACCCAGGCTGGAGTGCAGTGGCGTGATCTCCGCTCACTGCAAGCTCCGCCTCCCGGGTTCACACCATTCTCCTGCCTCAGCCTCCCGAGTAGCTGGGACTACAGGCGCCCGCCACCACGCCCGGCTAATTTTTTGTATTTTTAGTAGAGACGGGGTTTCACCGTGTTAGCCAGGATGGTCTCGATCTCCTGAACTCGTGATCCGTCCGCCTTAGCCTCCCAAAGTGCTGGGATTACAGGCGTGAGCCACCACGCCCGGCCTAATTTTTGTATTTGTAGCAGAGACCGGGTTTCACCATGTTGGCCAGGCTGGTCTGGAACTCCTGACCTCAGATAATCCGCCCACCTCAGCCTCCCAAAGGGCTGGGATTACAGGGGTGAGCCACTGTGCCCGACCAAGATGAGTCTCTCTTTCTCTTTTTTTTTCTTTTGAGACGGAGTCTCGCTGTTGTTGGCCAGGGCTGGAGTGCAATGGTGCTATCTTGGCTTACTGCAACCTCTGCCTTCCGGGTTCCAGCAATTCTCCTGCCTCAGCCTCCCAAGTAGCTGAGATTACAGGTGCCCGGCACCACACCTGGCTAATTTTTGTATTCTTTGTAAAGAAGGGAATTCACCATGTTGGCCAGGCTGGTCTCGAACTCCTGACCTCAGGTGATCCACCCTCCTGGGCCTCCCAAAGCGCTGGAATTACAGGCATGAGCCACCGTGCCCGGCTAAGATGAGTCTCTTAACTGACCATATTTTCCTTTTTTATTTTGGCTGCTGGGAAGCTCAGTTATATCTGATTAGTGCCACAGACAGCCCAAGAAATGCTCAGCCCATTCCACCTGCCACCTGGCCTCACAGTTCCTTGGCCTGAACTTGAATGACTACAGGCTCCTTGGTCCACACTCTCCCCCAGGATTGTGCCCTCTCCAGGAAACCACCCAGCATCTGCATTACTGGGGAGCTGCCAGGCAGTGGTGGGGATGCTGGCCCTGCACCTGTCCCCGTCCTCAACCCTTCCTAGGCCTGGGCCATCTCTCTGGCTGCCTGCAGTCTGGCCCTACCTAGGGACCTCCAACAACAATGGCAATGAACACTAATTGTCATGCTTCATCCCCTCTCTGTTCTCAGGCATGTGATGTGAATCAGTTTACATCACCTTGACGGGAGCCCTGTGAGGCGGACACTTATTCCAGTTTCACACGTGGGGAGACTGAGACACAGAGTGGTCAACGTGCAGAGCCCAGAATCTGCTCCCCGGTAGCTGACTTTGCAGGCAGGCGCCTTGCCCACGCAGCCTCTGCAGAGGGCCCCCGCGCCTCGCGAACCCCAGCAATGGCCCCTTCCAGACGCCACGTCCAGCTACCGCGCGCTTACACCTGCAGGGCCCCACAAGAGGCCTCCCAGTGTGCGCGGGCCTCTTGAAGAGGTAACTCCACTCAGAGACCCGAATGATCCAAACTCGGCTCTGGGAGGCTGGGGACGGCCTTCCAGGCCAAGGGGGGCGCGCGCAGGGCTCAGCGGGGCCCAAGAGCAGGACTGAGGGCTCTGGGTCCTGAGCCACCCACCGAAGGACGCCGGGGGACAGCAAAGTCCGAAGCAGGAGGAGAGAAGGGAGCAGACTCCTGGGCCTCCTGGGGCCCGGCCGCTCCGGGATGTCTGGGCTCCGGGAGCGGCGTGCCCGGGGCGCCTCCCTCGCGGGGTATTGTGGGACCACGAGTCGCTGGCGGCGGCGGGTCAGGACTACCCTTCCCAGGAGGCTGTGCGCGCCGCGTGGCACCTGGGAGTTGTGGTCCAGAGCGCCGGCGCGGCGGGCGGGGCGGGCGGGCGCGTGGACTACGCATCCTAGGATGCCGCGCGCGGCCACGGGGCCGAGGGTTTGAACCGGGGGTCTGTCGATCGCGGCGGGGCTGCGTCGGCTGCGGCGGGTGTGGGAGGTGGCGACGGCCGGGGCCGGGGTCCCTGCCCGGCTGCGGAGGCGGGCGCGACAGGCGCGGGGGTCGCTGCTCCTGAAGCGATGATGGGCAAGGAGGAGGAGATTGCGCGGATCGCCCGGAGGCTGGACAAGATGGTGACCAAGAAGAGCGCGGTGAGGGGCGCGGGCCGTCAGGACCCCGGGAACCCCGCCCCGCCGAGACCCCGTGGAGCCCGCCGACCCCCGTTAGGGCCGGAAGACGACCTGAGGGGCAGGACGAGACCCCTTCCCGGCAGAGACTAACCGGGACGCAGGGGAGACCCCTCACCCGTGGCCGAGACCCCTGCCCCGGGCCAGCCCTGCCGTTCACCCCCGCAACCCCGGCAGAGGCCGCGATCAGGCCTGGACCTTGTCCCGGGAGAGCCAGCCGCTCTGGACTCAGACCCCCCCCCTCGCCCGCAGTCACAAGCTCCTCACTCTTCCCTGTCCCTTAACTCCAGACCCCCAGCCTGGCCCGTAGACTCTTTCCTTGGCCCCGTCCCGCCTCTTGGAGCCCCCGGGGTGTTCGGGCCTCCTCTGCGGGCCGCCCCAGCCCCTTGCCTTCCTCCATCCCGGCCTGGGCATCCTCACGGGCCGAGCCCCGCCCCCCAACTCAGCCCTCTCCCACGCTCCGTCTCTTATAGCATTTGTCACCCTCTGTCTCCCATAGCATTTGTCGCCGGCAACAGTTTGGAGTCTGAGGTTGGATCCCCTTTTCTTCTGGAGCTTCCGTGCCTCCCCTGCCTCTTCCCAGACCTTGTCATCCTCCTTCACAGGCCAGCCAGATACTTGTCTTGCCTGTGGGCCCATTTTCTTCCCTGTCTGTCCCCACCCCACAAGAACCAGGTTTCTCTAATAAATTCTCTCCCTTCTTTAGCCAGGACTTAGCCCGCAGCAACTTGGGTTGTGGGTAGTTATGTGGACACCCTCCGAAAAGAGCTGGTGTGCTTATATAAGACCCAGGAGGTCGGGCAAGCCTTCTCTGGGAGTGTCTGGGCGCTGGAGCCTCTGGCCAGCTCTGTTCACTGCGGCCTGGGCCTCTGTTGTCTTGCGGCCACAGCGAGACTTTGGAGGAGGCTGTGTGTGAGGACTTTGAAGGGGCCAGGCCAGTGGGGGTCCAGTTCCGGCGTCATGACCTTGGCAACCTCTGCACCCTCCCACAGAAGCATCTTTAGAGGATGCTGCCTGCCTCCTGGGGGGCGGGGAGAGGTCTGGCCGCAGGTCGTTTGGAGCTCCTGGCTGGCTCAATAAATGTGACCTGTGCTTTCCCACCCAGACTGTGAACTCCTGGGGCAGGGCCAGCTGTGTGTCTGCCAGGCCAGCCCACAGCAGTGAAGGTGGCTGAGTCATGGGCTTTGGGTGATTTGTGCAGCCACCCCAGGGCTGTGTGACTGCAGTGGGGTTTTGGGGGAAGCTTTTTGGGCTGAGCAGAGTTGAATCTGGGTTCCTGTGACCAGCGTTCTGGACTGGGGTCTGCCCTGGGAAGGGGTAGGCTCCCACTCATTCCTGCTGGGTGCAGCACCCCCATCATTGCGTTCACACACACCCCGGAAAACTGGTCAGCACAAAGTAGGGGTCTGCGAACCATTCATAGCTGTTTCCAGAGATGACCTGAGAATGGAGTTGTTCCCCTTCTTAAAGGAGACAAAACACAAACGATAAAAGCTCTAGGTGGAAGACGCAAAGATGGGTCATGGAGCCAGGGGAGGGCTGGGTGGGGCTGGGCAGAACTGATGGGGGGTTTCTGGTGGAAGAACAGCTTGAGTAGAAGCCCCAGGGGAGAATGAGGAGGGGAGGAGGGCGCTGTGCAGTGGGGAGTGGGAGCCAGCAGAGCCTCCTGGGGGTCCCAGTGCCTGGGGGCCAGGTTTGGGGGTTTTTATGCCTCTGGTCCTGAGCCCACTGAGAGCCACGTAAGCTGGTGCAGGGCTTTCAGGGGACAGTGGCCTTGGCTCTGGCTATCACCTCAAGGCTGGACTCTGTACAGCCCAAGGGGCAGGGCCTGCCTGGGAGGGCTTAGGAGGGGCTGCAGCGTGAGCAGACATGCCACCCGGATTGCTGGGGTTGTGCGGGAGTGGGTGGGACAAGCCCCTCCCATGGTCTGTGGGTTGTGGGACTCTGATCAGGTCACCTTAGGGCTGAGGGAATGATACACACGTGGAAACACATGCATGTGTTACAGAGGAGATGGGGTGTTGCAGGGCACAGTTGCAGTTTTAAACAGGAGAGGCCTTGCTGAGAAGGTGTTGTTTAAATAAAGCCCGGGAGGGAGGGAGGGAGATGTCCTGGGAGGCTGCCCCAAGCAGTGGAGCTGTGGGTACGGAGGACCTCAGTGGTGGCTCAGCGCCCTTGGGGAGCACTGAGTTGCTGTGCCTGGTGTGGAAATGTGACCGGTTTGTGCCTGGCCTCATCAGTGTGGAGGACCTGGAGGAAACGCAGATCTTGGGTGGGGAGATGAGGCAGAGAGAATGGGGTGCATTGGAATTGTCCAGGCGAGGGGTGCTGGCCTGCTTGGGGGCAACTCAGAGGCCTGGAGGATAGATGAGGAGGGGGGCTGTGGGCCTTGTAGGTGTTGGCTGTGGCCGTGCCTGGAGTGGAGGGACCCTGAGAGTTTGGCCTCAGCTGGGGACACTGATGTTCCCGGGTTGGCCCTTCACAGCTGGCGGGGGGTGGGTGCTTTGGGGAGAGGCTGCCCTGCACATCAGGGCATCAAGACACAGGGGAGGGAATGAACCTGGGGCTGCACTTTCACCTGGGTGTGGCCCTGGCTGCTGGAGAGGGGCCATGGCTCTGAAGCCCCCTGATTGGCCAGGGGAGCTGGCATTTCTGTTCTGGTTTGGGTCAGTGACCTGAGATGGTTACAACGAAGTCAGTGAGGTCATTGCCACGGATGTGGATTACAACCTGGAATGCTTGAGCTGCAGAACCCCTCCCCTTCTTGACTGAGCAGTAAGGGCTCCCTGCTGTGGTGGCAGGAACACATGGGCAGAGCCCTGGGTGTCTCCAGGTAGAGGAATTTTGGTTTCTTTTTGACCCCAGGTTGAATCTCCAAATTGTCACTGCCTTGTATTCCCTTCCAGTAGGCAGAAGGAGGTGATCTTGTCCGTTGAGATCTAAAGTCCTTTATGAAGGTCCTCCTTCTCCTTCCAGGAGGGAGCCATGGATCTGCTGCGGGAGCTGAAGGCCATGCCTATCACGCTGCACCTGCTCCAGGTAGGTCCCTGCCTGCCCCAGGTCCAGGACAGCTCCTGGATGCAGCCCAGGGGATGGCAGTTCTGAGGGCACCTGGCAGGGCTTCCCCACCCTCCCCACCGGGCCTTAGTTGGCACAAATGCCTGTTCCTGAGGAGAGGGTCTCTGCCTTTCTCTGGGCTCAGTGGGACAGGGAGGGGAGTCTGAGGATAACCCATCTTGTCCTCCGTGGCTGAGGCTCCTGGGTTCCAAATGGGACAGTCGCCATTGGGAGAGGCATCTACCTCCCTGGCAGGTCCCGGGCTCCTGTCCTGTGGGAGCCACCAAGGGTCTGCCAGGAGAATCTGACCCCTAGGGTGGGCCCCTGCCTCCCCCTGACCCAGACCACTTGCCTTGTAGTCCACCCGAGTCGGGATGTCTGTCAACGCCCTTCGGAAGCAGAGCTCGGACGAGGAGGTCATTGCACTGGCCAAGTCCCTCATCAAGTCCTGGAAGAAGCTCCTGGGTGCGGCTCAGGCAGTGCCCACTGAGTGCTGGGGCAGGGGTCCGAGAAGTGCTGCCTCTTGCTGGTCAGCACGGTGTAGGGTGCTGGCAGTGCCCACCCTGAGCCAGGTCACTTGGGAGTGGGGCAGTGGCAAACCCAGACCATGAAGCACCCAGCTTGGGGCTGGCAGTGGATCAGTGGATGCCTGTCAGCATTGGCTGGGAGGTGTGGCCTAGGAGGCCAGGGTGTGTGCTGGGGGCAGGGTTCCAGATAGAATAAGGAGAGAAGAGAGTTGAGGCCAGGACTTGAACTGACAGCACTGAGAGACTGGGGTGAGTTGGGAGGTCACACAGAGGAAGGTCATGGCCAGGAGGCTGGGAAGTGCCGGGAGAAGGGAAGCGGGAGGGAGAAGGCAGGGCCGCCTCAGCTACTCAGAGGGAACAGAGGGGCAGCCCCCTGCCAGGGAAGGGAAGGGCTGAGCTGGGCTGGACTGAAGGCTGCCTCTTCCTGGAGACAGTGGGGTGACTGGGATTGCAAAGATGCTGCTGTCCAGGATGGAGGCAGCCCTCCTAGCTCTGTCCACACCCTTGTGAAACAGTCTCTCTCCAGCCCTGTGTGGCCCTCAGGCCGTGCATGGCACAAGCATGTCCTGGTCCCCAGCCCTTGGGCCTGGCTCTGGGCTTTCAGGAAGAGCCTCGTGGGGGACATGCTTGGTCTCTCTGGCCAGGACAGGCAGGAGGGTGGGCCCCAGAGAGGCCCCAGAGGTGGCCTTTGTGAGTGGGTGCTTGCATGGGAAAGGGTTCTGGGGAGGCAGCCTTGGGGCTGCAGAGACGGACAGGTTGCTGGGGAGGGTGAGGACCTCTTCAAAGAGGCTGGGCAGCCTCCTGGCCCCTGGCTCCTCTGGCTGGGTGGGGGCTGGGGGGCTGGGGGCTGGGGCTGGGGCCACGTTGGTGGTCGGGCTGAGGCTGTACCTTGGTGGTGGTCTGCGCTTCTCCCTCCTCTGCCTCCCCGTGATCAGCCCATCCCCTATCTTTCCTGCAGATGCTTCCGATGCCAAAGCCAGGGAGCGGGGGAGGGGCACGCCTCTGCCCACGTCCTCGAGGGATGCCTCAGAGGCCCCGGATCCCAGGTAGCACACCTGGAAGGCAGGTGCACACAGTCCTGCTTCCCAGCCTGTTTCCTTGCCGGAGAAAGGGTGCCAATCTCCGTGTGCCTAGGCACTGCTTTGAGGCCACACACAGAGTTGGTCGGCCTCATGCTGGACACTGGCCTTGTGGTGTGTCCCGCCTGCACTGACCACTTGAGACGCGGGTCTGTGTCCACCTGGCTGTCAGCTAGCCACCCTGGCCTCTTCCTCTGCCAAGAGCTGCTGTATACCCTGAGTGGGCCTGTTGGAGCCCCCTGGCCTCTTCCCCCAAGGCCCCCTGCTGGGTCTGGTTCTTGCTGGCCCACTCTGGCTTCCCCCTCAGCCTCACTCAACGAGGGTCCCTCCTTCCTGCAAAATTCTGCCCAGAACCAAAGGCGGGGGCCCAGCTCCCCTCTCCTGCCCTGCATGGGCATGTGTGGTCACCGCTGCCAGGGGGCGATGAGGGCTCTGTGGCCTGCAGCTGGGAGCTGGGGGTGCTTATTGTGGCAGGCTATAGCCGAGAGATGGCTTTGCCCTTGACCACACTGGGTTGCGGTGACTGGGCCACCAGGAGCTCATGGACACCTTTGCAAGTTGATTTTCCTCCAGTAAGCTGCCTGCTTCTGCCAGCTTCCACAGAAGGGATGAGGGGAGGGCTAGGTGGATGCAGCCTGGTCGTTGGGCAGCCCCATGTTGGGGTCCAGCCCTGAGGGGCATCCTTGTTCCATTCTGTATGTGCCCAGGGGGTCATCTGTGACAGCAGAACCTGGCCTTGGGCGGCCCCGCCTCGTCTCCCCCCAGACAGCTGTGGATGGCCCCGCCTCGTCTCCCCCGAGACAGACAGCTGTGGGCGGCCCCGCCTCGTCTCCCCCGAGACAGACAGCTGTGGGCGGCCCCGCCTCGTCTCCCCCGAGACAGACAGCTGTGGGCGGCCCCGCCTCGTCTCCCCCCAGACAGCTGTGGGCGGCCCTGCCTCGTCTCCCCCCAGACAGCTGTGGGCACCCCACCTCGTCTCCCCCGAGACAGACAGCTGTGGGCGGCCCCGCCTCATCTCCCCCCGAGACAGACAGCTGTGGGCGGCCCCGCCTCGTCTCCCCCGAGACAGACAGCTGTGGGCGGCCCCGCCTCGTCTCCCCCCAGACAGCTGTGGGTGGCCCCGCCTTGTCTCCCCCCAGACAGCTGTGGGTGGCCCCGCCTCGTCTCCCCCCAGACAGCTGTGGGCACCCCGCCTCGTCTCCCCCAAGACAGACAGCTGTGGGCACCCCACCTCGTCTCCCCCAAGACAGACAGCTGTGGGCGGCCCCGCCTCGTCTCCCCCGAGACAGACAGCTGTGGGCGGCCCCGCCTCGTCTTCCCCCAGACAGACAGCTGTGGGTGGCCCCGCCTCATCTCCCCCCAGACACCTGTGGGTGGCCCCGCCTCGTCTCCCCACAGACAGACAGCTGTGGGTGGCCCCGCCTCGTCTCCCCACAGACAGACAGCTGTGGGCACCCCCGCCTCGTCTCCCCCAAGACAGACAGCTGTGGGCACCCCACCTCGTCTCCCCCAAGACAGACAGCTGTGGGCGGCCCCGCCTCGTCTCCCCCCAGACAGACAGCTGTGGGCGGCCCCGCCTCGTCCCCCGAGACAGACAGCTGTGGGCGGCCCCGCCTCGTCCCCCGAGACAGACAGCTGTGGGCGGCCCCGCCTCGTCTCCCCCCAGACAGACAGCTGTGGGCGGCCCCGCCTCGTCTCCCCCCAGACAGACAGCTGTGGGCGGCCCCGCCTCGTCTCCCCCCAGACAGCTGTGGATGGCCCCGCCTCATCTCCCCTGAGACAGACAGCTGTGGGCGGCCCCGCCTCGTCTCCCCCCGAGACAGACAGCTGTGGGTGGCCCCGCCTCGTCTCCCCCCAGACAGCTGTGGGCGGCCCCGCGTCGTCTCCCCCCTAGACAGCTGTGGGTGGCCCTGCCTCGTCTCCCCCCGGACAGCTGTGGGCGCCCTGCCTCATCTTCCCCAAGACAGCTGTGGGTCTCTCCCTCTCCCTGACCAGGCAGCAGCTGCAGCTGTCCTCAGCAGAGTATTTGTGTTGCGGCCCAGTGGGTGGGCACCCCAGAGGTGGCAGGAACTGCCAGGTTCATTCTGATTGACTGGTGATGCTGCCCAGATGCTGACTGCTGGGTCTGGGATCCTGTTCCCACCTGGGGAGTACACCCTGACCCACTGAGGACCTCATGGCCCCCTCCCTCTTGGCTGCTGGGCACACCCCATGGGCATCTGGGCTGGACTCAACACAGGCAGGGCCACAGGCCACTGTTGGACTCTGGCAGAGTAGAATAAGCAGGGTTTGGAGAGGAATTATGCTGTGGCACCTGCTGCTTCTGGGACCAGTGTCTCGCTGGGGTGCCTGCAGCCTTGAGTCTGAACCCAGCTGACTCTGGCTCTCTGCAGCCGCAAGAGGCCGGAGCTGCCCAGGGCACCGTCGACTCCGAGGATCACCACATTTCCCCCGGTGCCTGTCACCTGCGATGCCGTGCGCAACAAGTGCCGCGAGATGCTGACTGCTGCCCTGCAGACGGACCGTGAGTGCGGCCAGCCCTGGCTCCTGACACCCACTGGGGTTCACAGGGTGGCCCGGGCCCCTGCCTGCCTGCTGAGGCTTCCCTCAGCCCATTGCTGTGGCCCCGGCAGGGGTGTGGGGCCTGTGCCTGGATCATGGGCCTCTTGCAGGGACCCAGATGTCCCGTCTAAGCTGCCAGGGTGTTTTGCAGGCAGAAGGGGTGGCAGGCGGAGAAACCAGTGGGGGCAGCTAGTCAGGGCTCCCTCTTGCAGATGACCACGTGGCCATCGGTGCGGACTGCCAGCGCCTGTCGGCTCAGATTGAGGAATATATCCTTTGGGTAGGGGCTGTGGGCCTGGGTTTCTGGTGGGGTCAGGAGGCTGCCTGGCCTGGCGCCCTCTGGTGGCTGCTGGATGCCACTGCCCAGCTGTCCAGGGGTCACCTGCCTA
This sequence comes from Pongo pygmaeus, assembly GCF_028885625.2. NCBI lineage: Eukaryota > Metazoa > Chordata > Mammalia > Primates > Hominidae > Pongo > Pongo pygmaeus. The sequence continues at coordinate 66,812,797 of NC_072394.2, forward strand.
GGTGGTCACCTGCTGGGGTGGTCAGGCTGTCTCACCCCAGGAGGGCCCCCGGACCAGCTGAGGGGCTGATTCTGCCTGCTGGTAGGGCCTAGGTCCCCTGGGGCTGTAGCCTGAAGCTGGGTCTCAGTCAGGAATGGGCCTTGGGCAGAATTGGCCCTGCTGCCCTTCACCTCTCCACCAGGTGTGGGTGGGCAGACCGACCCCTGTGTGGCTGGGCAGAACCTTTCCAGACCCCACCCCAACATGGCCCCCAGCGGGGCAGGTGGTAGGTGGAGGGCAGCGATGTTGTCCTCAGGTGGGTCCTTAAAACACTTGCACGCATCTTCCGGGACGTTGGAAACACAGACATGAAATATAAGAACCGTGTACGGAGTCGTATCTCCAACCTGAAGGATGCCAAGAACCCTGACCTGCGGCGGAATGTGCTGTGTGGGGCCATAACACCTCAGCAGATCGCCGTGATGACCTCAGAGGTGAGCCCCTGTTGGAGGGGCTGGAGGGCTGCTCCCTCGGAGCGGTGGGCTAAGCCACTGGCCCCGTGCTCCAGGAGATGGCCAGTGACGAGCTGAAGGAGATCCGTAAGGCCATGACCAAGGAGGCCATCCGAGAGCACCAGATGGCCCGCACTGGCGGCACGCAGACAGACCTGTTCACCTGCGGGAAGTGCAGGAAGAAGAACTGCACCTACACACAGGTGAGCGGCCGCTGGGCACCCTCCCCCGGGCCCGGTGTCTTCAGGGCATCCAGTGCCCCTCCTTGGAGCCCATGCCTGTTCCTGCCTCTGCTGCATGAATTTCCCGAGCCTCTCAGTCCCTGACTAGGCTAAGGCATGATGGCCACCTTCAGGGACCACTCCCCTCTACCCAGGACCTCTGGGCCCCAGGGGGCAGCGTCTTGGGTGGTGGGGCCCACTTGTTGCAGGTACTCAAGTCAGAGGGCCTGGCCTGGCCTAGCCCAGCCTGAACAGAGGGCCCTTGAGGTGTTGATGTTGGTGGGAGGGCCATGCTGCCTGCTGCCTGGCAGTGACCGCAGGACCCTCAGTCCCTGCCATGGAGGGTGGACACTGAGTGTGCTGGGGAGACTGTGGATCCCATGAGATGGCAGGGACCCTGTTCAGAGGGGAGTGCAGCTGGGCGCAGTGCTCACATCTGTAATCCCAGCACTTTGGGAGGCCGAGGCAGGCGGATCATGAGGTCAGGAGTTCGAGATGAGCCTGACCAACATGGTGAAACCCCGTCTCTACTAAAAATACAAAAATTAGCCGGGCGTGGTGGCGCATGCCTATAATCCCAGCTACTCAGGAGGCTGAGGCAGGAGAATCGCTTGAACCCGGAAGGTGGAGGTTGCAGTGAGCCGAGATTGTGCCACTGCTCTCCAGCCTGGGCAACAGAGCGAGACTCCATCTTAAAAAAAAAAAAAAGAGGGGAGTGTGTCGAAGCGGCTGCTGCGCCTGGCAGATGGGACTCGTGAGGGGCTGCAAGGACAGCCCTTCCTTCCCCTCGAAGGCTGCATGGGGCCTGGGTTGGCGCAGAGCTTGCCTCTCTCCTGCTCCCAGCCGCTGGTCAGAACAGGCTCTGCCTGTGGCCGGAGGCTCACCCTTGGGCCTTCCGGAAGGCAGCCGCGGGCACTGGGGACCCCTGCTAGTTCCCCCCACCATTGGGACCCTCTTGCCCTCAGCCAAGTCTGGGCCCTGCTGGTCCCCAGCCAATGTGAGCTGCTTCAGGCCCACACAAGGGCCTCTGCCCCGATAGACTCTGTCTTCCTCTCCCAAAGGCTCAGCTCTGGAAGGTTGGAGTCACGAGGCGGCCTCAGATCAGGTCACCTGTGGGAGCTCAGTGGCTGCGAGGCCCGCACTGCCTGTGTTGAGGGGATACCATCTGCAGCAGAGCATGGAGGTGACCCTGGGCTCACCCAGCTCTCTTTACAGGTGCAGACCCGCAGCTCTGACGAGCCCATGACCACCTTTGTTGTCTGCAACGAGTGTGGAAACCGCTGGAAGGTGGGTGAGCGGGCTCAGGCTGCTCCTCCCAGCTCCATTCTCTGGAGGTGGGGTGTCTCAGCCTCTGTGGGGTCTGTGGTGTGAACTGGGGATGGCCCTGCCCGACCAGCCTCCTGGGAGTCTTGGGCATGGTGGGTTGAGACCCCAGCCTTGGGTGAGCCTGTGCGGCTTTCCACTCTGGGGGATCTCATGTGGCCACAAGGCTGGAGGCCTCACCCCCTTTCTCGCAGTTCTGCTGAGCCCTCGTGTAGATGTGCTGCAGCCTTGGGCCCTCCCCTGCCCACGTCCTCCGTTGACACAGCTTCTCTGGAGACCCTAGAAGGCGGCATGTCCTGCCCTCAACCTGCCTGCCTGGATTGCACCTTTCTGCCCTTTCCCCCTCGTTATTAAATGTTTCTTTTTGCCATCTTGTTCTCCTCAGCCGTTATTCCTGGTGGGCCCCCGTCCCTCATGTTTGACCCGTTCCCGCTGCTGTGGACAAGGCCCCTCCCTGGGGTCGGGCAGTGCTTGGGTTTGGCCCTGGTGGGTCAGCCCCAGGAGAGGAGCTTGGCTGACCTTCAGAGATCACCTGGGGCGGCTCTGCCTGTGAGGGCAGGTGGGGAGAGGGTCTTGTGTGTGTCCTGTGCAGGGCAGTGTCCTCCCCACCGCCTCAGGCATGGGCAGCTCGGGACCTCCCGGCACTTCGGGACAGCTTGTCCCCATGCTGCCTTCTCTGTTCTTGTGGGAGTTGTGGTCTCAGGGCCCTGAGCCAATTTTAGCTTCAACTCACTTAACTTCCCAGAAATGCAGGGGATGGGCTGGTGAGCACTCAACTCATGCGGCCTGTGAGATGGTAAAGATGACATTGGGCCTGGCACCAAGTGGCCCCTCCTGCCCCAGCCAGCCTGCCTCTGGGGACCCCGTCCAGCTGGGCCTGGGCGGCACTTCCTGTCGCCTCTTGACTTCTGAGGTGCTGTGGGTCGCACTGTTCTGGTCCCACTTTCAGCTAAGGAGGCTGAGGCCGAGGGCGTGGAGCTCATGCCCCGGGCAGGGTTAAGCACAGCCACCCACTGGGACCACTGTTCTGAGGAGGGGCCTGGTGGAGGCCAGGGCATGGGAAGAGGGCGAGCACATGGCTGGTGTCTCCCCTCCAAGGGGCACTGGAGCCCCTGCCCTGGGACAAGGAACTTCTCCCCAGTCCTGAGTCTGGGGCCACTCCTCATTCTCCAGTCGCTCCCCAGACTTGGACAAAAATGAGTAGAGACTTTGCTTTAAAAATATCTTCAATAATAAGACATCCTAGTTTTGGGGGGTTAGGGATAGAGATAAATATGAAACCTTTTTTTTGATAAAACACCTAGTAAGGACATGTTTCCAGGGTTAAAGTTCACGAACATATAAAACAGAAATTGGGTCCTGCCACCTTGAGTGCAGGATTCTGAGGTCCTACATCTGGTTCTGAGGTTCTGGGTTTGATTCTGGGGTACAGACAGCTCAAGTAGGAGGTCTCCTTATGTCACAAAACTACACGATGCGGAGGTTCTGTTCCCCACCAAAGGCTTGTCTGGGGCCCATTGGCTGCCTGGGGAGGAAGCCCCAGCGAGGCTCATGGGTCCAGCATGGCTCCTGGGAGGACCCCTACTCTCACCACGCAAGAGCCCCCAGCCAGGAGCACTGGGCCAGCCAGCTGCGGGCCGATGAGGGGGCTTCTGGCCCGCCCTGCACCTGGAGTTCCTGCTTGGCCACGGGTGGGCAGAGCCAGGAGACACAGCACTCCCCACTGGGTCTAGGACCGTCTCCGCGGGTGGGGATCCCAGCCGGCCAGGCTGGGCTTGCAGGTGTGCGCCCCGACAGCCCTGCCGATACCAACACCTGAAGGGAACCCAGAGTCGGCCATAGGAGGCGGCAGGGTCTGTGCTGCTGGGGGCGGCCTAGGCCTCGGAGGAGGACTGTGAGGGCCCCTGCAGCAGCAGGGCACGGTAGGTGGGAGAGCTGAGGAAGCGTGGGTATGAGTCCCGGTGCATGAGCGTGTAGATCTGCAGCTGTGCGTCGTCAAACGTGTGCGCGGACGGCTCCTGCATCTTCTTGTTGATGCCCTCCCGCACACGGGAGTCCAGGCTCACCTGTAGGACAAGGCACTGAGGTCAGGGGGCTCGGGAGCTGCCTTCCCCACCTAGTGCCTGGAGCAGGCGGCCCCCTGCCCGTTCTGGTGTCTGGCGCACCTCCTTGGGGGACAGGATGGACACGTAGTCCTCGTAGATGAGCCTCGCCTTCTCGTCCACCACATGCTGGTTGGCCTCGGCCTTCAGCTCCTCACAGGCCAGCCAGAAGAGCATGTTCTCCTCGCTGTACTCTGTCCGCAGGAACGCCCGGAACACGCTGCGTCCCGCTGGGCTGTGCATCAGCTTGTCAAAAGACTGCGCCCAGCTCTGCACATCCTCAGGACTTGGCGTGGCACTGCAGGCATTGGGGCCAGGCTACGTCAGGCCCAAGTCTCCCGGTCTGGGGCCCCCCAACACACACACACCAGCCGGCTGGACTCACCATACTTCACAGCTGGGGAGGGGCTGCAGCTTGCTCTCCCGGGAGGCCTGCCACGCGCGCCGCCGCTGTTGGTTCCTAGTGGCAGAGAGGAAGCAGCAATGCTGTGGGCACACACGCCTCCACGGCCACACGGGCCCTCAGCACATGGGCAGGCACCTGACACACATGGGCACCCACTGCAGGAGGGCAGCCCCTGGAGCTGGCTCCTCCCACACTCTCCTGGGAAAGGGTGTCCATGCTCCCTGTCAGTCGCTCCCAAATTCCCCACAGAATCTGCAGTCCAGGTTACTGTCCCTGCCACAGTGCCCAGACTACAGACTCTGCCGTCTTCCATTCCAGCGGTGTGACCCAGTGCCCGCGAGTCTCTGGCCTTCCAGGAGGGGCCCTTCGGCTCCTGGTGCTCCTCCCCACCCCTGGCCCACTGGGCAGCCTCCTCCACCCACCCATGCCCACCCCACATGAGGCTGAGAAGCAGGTATGCCACCTCTCCTTCTGCTTCTGCTCCCCTGGGGGAGATGGGGTGGGGCAAGATGAGGGGCCACAAGGAGCTGGGAGATCCCTGAACACCTGGGAGGCCAGAAGGGTCATGTGCCTGGGAACAGGGCCACCCATGGGAGTGTGCCTGGGAACAGGGCCACCCTGCTCCTGGGCCTGATCTTGGCCTGTCCCTGTCCCACCGATGGGGCCACACGCTGCAGGTCTGGCATGTCAGCAGTGTGTCTTGTCAGCTGACGCAGGTGAGAGCCCCAAACCCCTGTGTCTACACTCCTTCAGGTCCTGGAGGCTGATTCCTGGTTCTCTCAAGGGAAGCAGCTTCTTTGCCTTGGCTCCTAGCACCCTATCAGTGCTGGACCCAAATGCATACCCGGCTGACCTCTCTCCAGGGCACTTGGACGGCTGGCAGACATCGTGCACCCAAACGTCCTGACAGAACTAGGCCCCTGGACTGCTCCCACCCCCTTTCCCGACTGCCCCCTGGCCGCCCCCAGCTTGCCCGTGGGTCAGCTGACCCCACCTTGGGTCCAGAAGCGCTGTCCTCTCATCAGCCAGGGCCTGAAGCCTGAATAGGGCCAGGCTTCTGCAAGGCGTGAAAACATCCACCAGCTCCCCTACACTCCTAGGAAATCTGTTACCATCTGAGAGCCCCACTCTCACCCTCACAGGGATTCCCAGAGACGCCCCGGCCACCGCCCCTTGCTCTTCTTCCCCACGCATGCTGTCCGGGAAGCTCTTGGCCATCACCCCAGGGCCAGCAGTTCCTTTATTCGGGTCTCTGCTCAAACGTCCCTCCACCCCACACAGTCTATGGGATCTGTGTCTTTCTTTCTTTCTTTTTTTTTTTTTGAGACGGAGTTTTGCTCTTGTTGCCCAGGCTGGAGTGCAATGGCACGATCTCGGCTCACCACAACCTCCGCCTCCCAGGTTCAAGCCATTCTCCTGCCTCAGCCTCCCGAGTAGCTGGGATTACAGGCATGCGCCACCACGCCTGGCTAATTTTGTATTTTTAGTAGAGACAGGGTTTCTCCATGTTGGTCAGGCTGATCTCGAACTCCCAACCTCAGGTGATCCGCCCGCCTCGCCCTCCCAGAGTGCTGGGACTACAGGCGTGAGCCACTGCACCCGGCCTGTGCCTGTCTTACTCCACCGCAGGCCCCCAGGGCCTAGCCTGGGCTAGCTCACAGCAGCATGGTTAAAGCACATGCCACGTAAATGGGCACAGGCATGTACACAGCACACGGACATACCCTTGGCATGACAGGTACAAGAGCCATACATAAGCCCCCTGGGGCCAAGGCACTGGCCACTCATCACCAGGGCCCAACAGACCCTGGACAGGACAGTGCTGTGAGGTGGCAGGGGCATCCTACCTGCGGGGATGCCTCGGAAGCCACCACTGGGTCCCCTCCTGGGTCTGCTTGGCCCCACGCCCTTGACCCCCTCGCCAGCTGGGCACCCCAGGCCCTACTTACCAGGAGCAGCTACAGCAGCAGCACCAGCACAGGCAGCAGGGGTTGCGGCTGGGAGCCGCTGGAGAGGCTGCATCATGACTGGACATTGAAGGGGGCCGGTCCGCCTCCTCTGGCCCTGTGATCTGGGGAAAAATGGGGCTACCTCAGCCTTCAGGTCAGAACCCACCAGACCCTCCACCTCTCCCCCACCTTCCCATGGGTGGCCCTGTTCCCAGGCACATGACCCTTCTGGCCTCCCGGGTGTTCAGGGATCTCCCAGCTCCTTGTGGCCCCTCAGCTTGCCCCACCCCGTCTCCCCCAGGGGAGCAGAGGCAGAGGGGGAGGTGGCATACCTGCTTCTCAGCCTCATGTGGGGTGGGCATGGGTGGGTGGAGGAGGTTGCCCAGGCTCCGTGGTACCAGCTCTCAGACCCTCACCACAGCCTGGGGGTCTGGGGAGAGGGGCCAAGGTTCTGACTGAGAACCTGAAACCCCAGCCCCTGCCTACCCCTTAGGAGGGGTCCTGAGAGGGTGTCTCCCTAGTGGGGCCTGCTCCTGCCTCTGGACCCGGCTCTGCCTAGAGCTTCTACCCCAACCCCAAGCTTACAGCAGGGCTGGGAGGGGGTCCAGGATCATCGAGGAGGGAGCTGCAGCAGCTTCTGGCCCCTCCTCCCAGGCTGGGCCCCAGATGAGGCCCCCACAGGAGGTTCCGAGACACCCCCATCCGCTCACTCCCTGGGAAGCCGGAAGCCTGGGTTCCTCTTTCTTGGTTTCCGGCTCCCAGCCCCTCCCAAAGGGGCCCCGAGAGTCTGGGGCTACCAACTGGTGCGTGCGGGTGGTGGCCAGACTTGCTTCTAGGGTGTCTGGGGTGGGGAGTGGGCAGAGTGGCTTCCCACCAAGAGTCCAGGTCTGTCTGTGGGTCCCAGAGGTCTCAGCCAGGGGCAGCAGGCTAGACCAGCAGCAGTGAGGATTTAAGCGGGACTCAGGCTGGACTTCCTGAGCGTGTGGGAAGGGGGGGCAGGGCCCCGGTGAGGAGGGACATGCCCCCCAAACATGGATCTTTAGTCCTGCTACCTCCCACCCAAGACTTCCCTCCCTCCTTGCCTACTGCCTCTAGGCTGTGGAACCAAGGCCCTACCACAGGGTGCACCAGCCAGGGAAGTGGGGGTGGCAGTGGGTGGGGGGCACCCTGCTCCCCAGTCGAAGCCTCGGAGTCCCTGGGGGGGGGTGTGGTGTGGTGCATGTCCCTCCCAGCGTTGGGGTGCACCATCTGCAGGGGAGGTGCACCAGGAGCGCCAAAGCTGTGAGTGGCCCTCGTGCCACCTAAGATGCCACTTCGAATCCCAAGTCTCCTTGGGCGATGGCACAGGGGGGCCAATCAGTGCCCCGGAGGCAGTTGTGAACACCTGCGCCCACTTCTGCCCAGGGCAGGGAGGGGCCTCCGTGCACATCCGCCACCCTCCTCATCTGCCACCCTCCTCCCTGGCCAGGAAGCACACAACTTGGTTCTACTTTATTTTCTCAATCTTCATCCCCCCTGCCACGCCTCCCCTAGCTCGTGGCCTTTGAATGCTTGTTTCTGGCTGGTTGGCCTCTCTTGGCCTCCTGGGACGGTGTGTGAATGGCCCTTAGAGGAGACAGTGCTGGAGTTCTGCACTCTTAGGGCCCCCAATACCCCCGAGGCCTGGGCATGCAGAGGCCACTGCCCTGGCCCAAGTCTGGGGCAGGTGCAGCATCCCCTGGGACCTCGGCCCCTCACCACTGGCCCAGCTTCCTCTGAGACTGGGGGTCCCACGGGCTCCTAGCAAGTAGATAAGGAGACAGAAAGTAGCCCTGCAGCTGGGCTTTCTTTCAGGGGTCAAGTTTCTAGGGAAAGGAAGGGGCGTGGCAACCTGAGGTTTGGTAGCTGTACCCAGACGGGGCTGTCTGTGGCTTCCCCAGGCAGCGGTTCTTCCTCCTCTCTGTCCCCACCCAGGGTCCTCCCCCACACTCTAGCACCCCAGAGACTGTCCCCCTGGGCTACCATCTCCACCCCAACTCTGAACTGGAGGAGGGGACGTGTTTAGGGGTGCAGGGCCGGGGTGCTAGGGGCTGCATTTGCTGCAGAGCAGGGAGCCAGCCCCTTCTTTCCCAGTTGCAGGCCCTGGACCTGGTCACCTGTCCCTGGATCTGGTTTCCTGTACCCTTCTCAGGTCAACTGGGGCAACCCATGTCCCCAGGCTACCCCCCCGTCTCTCCTGGGGGATACAGAGTCTCAACTAGGGTCCTCCTGCTTGTCATCCTGGCATTGGGGACCCCCTTCCCCAGCCTCCCAGGCTTTGGCCCCCAAGTCTGGGATGGGAGAGTCTGGACAGGCGGCACGTCTGGTCTCTGGGGATAGAGGCTCCCTTGGGAGTGGCTGCCGCTTTGCTCCACAGAAGGAAAAAGAACGTCCCAGAGCCTGCCCAGTCCAAAAAAAGAATAAGAAAATGTGACAATCCTAGAAAAAAACGTCCTGACCTTTGGGGGGGTTGAGGAGGGGCTCCATTCTCAGTTCTTAGCTCCCACCCAGGGCCTTTCCCATCTGCCACCCTCCACATCTGGCTGGTGGGCAAGCCCTGGCCTGGCCCCTCCAAGGAAGGCCAGCTCTCTCCACCTCTGAAATGGTGGTGGTGACCCACCCACCACACTCCTCTCTCTGTTGTTAGGGTCCAGTCTGGAGGAGCCTGTGTCCTCCTCCAGGCGACTCTTTCTCCAGCCTCTGGCGCCCCCACCCCTACCTCAAGGCTCCCTACTCACCAGCAACCCAAAGGCGGGGTGGGGGCAGGAGGGGCCAGGTTGGGTCTGGGCCCCACCCTGGCTGCCGAAGGGGCGTGCACTGCAGCAGCAGGGACTCAAGTCAGACGGCAGGAGGGACTCCTGCGGCGCTCTGGAGGGAGGCTAGCGCCAGGAGCCCCCGATCGGCTGGGGCTGGGGGCGCAGCGCCTCCCCTACAGCTCGAAGGGCTGAGTGGCTGCCAGATCCAGCGGGGTGGGGGCGGGGGCGGACAGGGTGTCCCGCCCCGGTCCCTCCTCACCGGGCTGAGAGGGGGAGGGAGACGCGGAAACCTGGGTTCTTCCGGCCCCCACCTTTGAGCAATCACTTCCCCAGGCTTTGAGCTCCAGAAAAAGGGGAACCCGGCTGCAGCGCCCCCTCCCCCAGGCGCGGGGGGCGGGCTCCAGTTCCACTGCGGCCCAGGGTCCACGTGGACCTGGCGGCGGGAGCCCTTGGGGTTCGAGTCCCGTGCGCCGGCTCCCGAAGCTCCCGCCCAGCACGGTCCCCGGGCCCCGGCCGGGAGGGGCAGGGCCGCTGTCCCCGGCGCCGCGCGCGCGCGCGCGCACTCACCAGCCGCGCTCCCGAGCCACTCGCGCCGCCGCCGGCCCGCGCGCTCCAAGGTCCGGCCCGACAGTCGGGGAGGGGGCGCGGGGGCGCAGTGCGCAGGCGCCTGGGCAGCACTTCCCCAAAGCCAGGGGCCGGGACTTCCTCGCGCCGGCAGGCGCCGGGCCCGCCCCGCCCGCCGCGCCCCGCCCCGCCCCGCGCTCGGCCGGCTCCGCACCCCACCCGCCCCGCCCGCGCGTCGGCCCCCACAGTCGCCTGGGGGTGGCCCGGAGAGTTGAGGTGCTCATAGTGGAGCCCTGGCTCCCGGGCGGACGGAGCTGCGCGGTAGTAGATGGGGGTGTGGCCGTGGCCCCCGACTCTGCTCGGCGGGGCCGTTCCTGCCTTGCCATCCGTGTGGGACTTCCACGACAGCGGAGGCACGAGAGCTGGGCCCCATACGCTGCTTGCCCAGCTTGGGAAAGAGGAGGCTGCTGGAAAGGACCGATCGGCGAGTACGCCAGCCCGGCCCACCCCTCGCCTCCGTGAGCCTCGTCTGTAAAACTGGGTTAAGAGCCGCCTGTGGTGCTGTGGGGGTGTTCCCAAGGAAGGGGGAGATTCCTGTGCTGCGGGGCTGGGGAGAACTGGGGGTGCGGGTTCTTGCATCCGGAGTTTCTTGCATCCGGAGTCATGCTGAATGTCTCCTGTGGGGCCTGGCAGAGTCCCTGCTGACCCATGTGTCCCAAGATGTCCTAAAGCTTAAGGCCACACTGTCCCCTTTGCCACGAACGCCCTGTCCCTTTGGCCGACTCTTCTCATCCTTTATGACTCGGTACAGACGTGGGTTAGGCTTCTCATCGTAGCATGCTTTGGCCCAGTGTCAGGGTGGCCCTGACCCTGCTCTGGAAGTGTCTGCAGAGCATCTGTGTCCCCCGCCCCTCCCCGGCCCGGCTGTGTGCAGCTCCTGTCCTCCCCAGCACAAGCACTCGACCCGGATAGTTCCCAGTGTCGGGGTCCTGTTCATAAAATGCCTTCCAATTGCACAGGTCAGGTGCACACCTTACACCTTCACAGAACTCTGAGGGGTGCAAAGGGAGCTGGAGATTCTACTTGTGTTCCTCATTCAATGGACAAGTATCAGTATCTGGGTGCCCTTGTGGGCCAGGGAGTGGGACCAGAAGCCAGCTACGTAGATCAGCCTGGATCTGATGCTGGGGGCGCAGAGTGAGTTGTGGGGAGCAGGCAGGGAAGGCCTGGGTGAGAGGGGGGAGGGCTGAGGAGGGGAGGGTGTTGCGCTGCTGAGGGGGAGTGAGGGCCTGAAGGGGGAGGTCAGAGGTCAGAGGGCCCTGGAGGACAGGCTGCCTCTTGAAGCTGTACCCAGAGGCCTGGCCGACTTGACTGCAGAACCCTGTGACTGCCATGTTGTCAGGCCAGGCAAGGAAAGGCAGGGGCCAGGAAGCCCACAGGGACAAGAGGCAGGCTGCTACTTATTCATCCCACATAACACTCCCGAGCGGTGGGTACAGGTGAGGTCAGGGAAGCTCAACGAAGATGGGCCAGCACCTGGCTCAGGCCACACACAACCAGGCTGACCCCGCTGAGCCGGCCTGTTGTCTCTGCTGTGGGAAAATGCAGCTGTGGGCAGCTGGCAGGGGGTGAAGGTCAGTGCCCTCCCTGCCCCCTCAGGTCACTCTACAACCCCCCAATCATTCCCCCGTCTCCTCTGGCCCCTTGGGCCTGCTCTCCACTCCCCTGGCTTCTGCCTCTCGGCACACAGCATCCCTGAAGTCCATGGGTGGAGCCAGGTGAGCTGGGCAGTTGATGGTGGAGCTGGGATTTGAACCCAGGACCCTCTGCCCCCTCACAGCCCTCAATATATTGGGCTTTGGACCACATGCCTTCCTTCCCATAGAGCTTTCTACAGGCAGGCGTCCCTCCAGGCCCCATTCCCCAGCCTCCTTTGCACATCGAGCCCCGCCCTGCGCCTTTTCATGGGGATCAAAGGGCCCGAGTGCCGGCCTGACCCTGGTGCAGTCACTGAGGTCACTGTCTTGCTGGCCTTCTTCGGGTGCTGTGCCTGCTGTGCCTGTCTCTGCCCCTCTTGCCTCTTGCCTGTCTAATGCAGAGTGACCCATCCCCTTCAGAGCACTTGCTGCTCTGGGGCACTGCACCAAGACCCTTATTTTAAAGATGAAGAAATGGAGTCTCAGAGAAGTGGTGAAATAATACGTGATTCTCCCAGTAGATGAACTCATTCTAGGCACTCAGTCAATCCCCAAGACACGGAATCCTGGGGTCCAGGCTGCAGGGAGTTTGGCCAGAGGACACCAGGGCTGGCTGTCATCACATGTCACAAGCACATCAGGGTGTGAGTGGCTGCCACTCCTGGACAGACTGCCTCCCTTCCCTGTCTGTCTGCCCCTGCTCAAGCCCCTTCTCCCTGGCCTCCTTCCTCTCTACCCTTCCCTTCCTGAAACCCCTCCTGCCATCTCTCTGTCCCCTCCTTGTCAGCTGACTTCGGAGCTCTGTATACAGTCTGGGCTTGGGTCAAGGCCAAGGGCATCAACAGCCCAGAAAGAGTACAGTGCCCGGTGCACGGGTAGAAGGGCTGGCTGAGGGGCAAGTGCGCAGGGCTCCACCCCCTGGCCGGGGTTGGGGAGAAACACTGGCTGCCATTGAGCAGGATCCCTTCTGGACCCCAGTTCTGACCTCTGCCCCTCATTCCAGTCAGCTGGAGCCCCCTAGCAGGAGGAGCGGTTTGTCTGAGTTCCTGTAGTTCCCGCTTCTGTGCAGCCTGCTGGGCAGGGGGCTGGGAGGGAGGAAAAGGAAGCGGCGCCTAGGGAAGCCCCAGCTTCTGCAAAGAGCTCATGTCGGGGAGAAAAGTAAGGTCTGCCTAGAAACCTCGGGGCTTTTCAGAGTCCAGGGTTGTAGGTCGTGGGCCTGTTTGTCAGAATGGGACAGGGGTGGTTTCCTTTAGTACTCCACGCGTGAGTGTGTGTGGGGTGTGTGTGGGGGGGGTGGGTGTGGGGGTGTGGCGAGGGGCATTAAAGGGGTCACAGGAGGCTATTCAGGATGGAAAGGAAGGCCAGAGGGTGGGTTTTTTGTCTGGGGGCAGCAGGAGTTCCCCTTTCCCAGTCTCTTGGTCCTGTGGGCACAGCTGCTGCCTCTTCAAAGGCCAGCTTAGGTCACTTTCGCTGCCCACAGCACGGCCCTCTCCCTGGCCCCCTGGTGGGATGACCTGCACTCGGGACCACTGCAACCTGAGGCTACCCTTACTTCTGGGGGTGTGACTTTTGCTGAAACACGCTCTTTCTCCGTCCTCCCCAAGACTGGGGGCCTCCCATAGACCCACAGAACGCCAGGTTGCCAGTGGGGGGCAGATCGGGATTAGGGGTAGGCGTGTCCCTGGCCTGTTACTTTCACACCCACCCACTTGCGTCTCCCCAGTTTTTTGGGAGAGGCCCCACTCTCTGTACCCTGATGTCTGTGAGGTGCATGGGAGAGGCAGCGTCCACACTCCCCGCTTCCCTCGGGGGTCCTGGGGAGTGGCAGCAGAAAGACCAGCGAGCCTTCGGAGAATTATAACTTTATGTGGGAGGCTGGGGCCGTCGCACGCTCTGAGTCGCCGTCACCGCGGGAAGATGGTGCCATCCACGTTCTCCTCCAGGATGGTCTCCACGCGCCTCCGCTGCAGGGGAGAGAGGCTGGGGCCCGGCGTGTGCGGAGGCGGGCGGGGTCCCTCCCCTTTCCCCGCCCCTACCGGGGCTTGTCTGCACCTCTTGGCGGTCCAGGGGGTCCGGGATCCGCGTGGGCTTCAGCTGCGGCGGCAGGAACAGCTCCAGCCGGATGGCGGCGCGCGCGGACTTCTGCCGCTGGAGGAGCAGCGCGATCTCCTCGGCCTGCAGGGCCCGGGTAGCTGAGCGCGCGCCCCGCCCCGCCCCGGCCGGCTCCGCTCCACGCTCCCGGTGCGCCCACTCCGCCCTCCGACCCCCTCGCCTCACCCGCATGCGGGTGTAGCGCAGCCGCAGGGCGCGGACTCGCCCGCGGGCCTCCGCTGCCTTGAGGACGCCGAGGAGCCGGTTCTGGCGCTCGGCAGGCAGCTCGAGCGACTGCGTCCACGGGCGCGGGTCGGGCATGCGGTACCCCGGCTCCACCGACCCGCACGGGAAGGTGGAGGCCGCCGCGCCCACGTCCTCCAGCAGGTCGCCGAAGAGCAGATGGCGGTGACGCTGCGCAGGGAGCATGGCCGCCAGTCCCTGCGACGTCAGGGCCCAGCCCGGCTTGGGGGGCTCTGTCGCGGGCGCCCCCTTGGCACGCTCCTCACCCCGCGCCGCGCCTGGCGCGCTCTTCCCGCTTCGCTCCCGCGGGCCCTTGCGCCCACCCTCCTTCGCTGGCCGCGGCATCCTCCCGCCTGCGGAGGGAGGAGGGCGTCCCGTCGGTGCCGGGGCTGGCACCGGGCCCTGCCCGCCCCTCGGCAGGGCCCCACCGTGCGCCCCAGCTCCGGCCCGCTGGGCTCTCCGCAGTCGGTTTTGAGTTCCGCACCCCCAGCCTCTGAGCTTTGCCCAGGCCCTCTCCCTCTCCCGAGCGCACGTCCCCAGCAGCTCTGCCATCGGCTGATCCTGCTCAGTCCTGCAGTCAACTAGGACTTTCTGATCAACTCAGTTGTAGGAAATATCTTTCCTACCCTATGGACTGTTCTGTTTGAATTGAGAAAATGCTGAGACCCCCCTGAGTTGATCTCAGGCCCTGCCAGGGTGGGCGCCACACGGAGAGCTCTAGGTGGCGCCTGGGGGACCTTCGTTGTGCCCCTATGTCTGCGGTCCCCGACAGTCAGGGTCTCCCACCAGACAGCTGGCTCTTCCCCTTCGGGGCCTAGATGGTTGTGGGGAGCAGAGCCTAGGGGGCAGGTGACAGAAGAGGGAGGGTCCAAAAGCCCAGCTGGCTCCTTCCTTCCCGGCCCCAGCCTACAGCTGCCACCTTGTGCAGCTAGGGCTGGGCTCGCTGTGCCAGAGGCAGAGCCATGGCCAGCCCCAGCGGCGGCTAACGCCCCCGCCCCTCCTTAGCTCCTGCAGCCGAGGCCCAGCCCCCACCTCTTGGTCCCCACACCCCCTACTTGCTGCCTTCTCTGGTCGGTAGAACCTGCACCGTAGCCCAGACTCTTTGGGCTTGTTGACGCGGTTGCCCAGCAACCGGGAGTCCTGCCCCTCCCTCGACCAGTTGGGGCGGGTCGTGGCGGGGGGCAGGGTCCCCTCCGGAGGGCCCTGGGTTAGAGTCTGGGCGTGGACGCGCCCCTCATAGAGGCCATCGGGACATAGAGGCATAGAGCCGGCTTCTCCAGCTTGGGTGAGCGTCCTTTCCAGGCGGCCGCAGACGCGCCATCCTAGGGGTTGTGGGCCCAGGTTCCTGGCTTGAGGGGTCTTTGGGGTTAGTTTTGTGGGTGGGGCCCTCGGCTATGAGGAGACCTTTGTGGTTGAGGCCCATTCCCTTCTGATGGCCAGGGGGCCCTGGCCCTAGCCACTGGTGTTCACAGAAAGGGATAATGGGGCAGAACTCAGGACCTCTCACCTCTTCTAGGGCAAGTTTGGGGTCTCAGGGGTCCTGGTGTCCCCAGGACTAGAGCTGGGTTTTGCTGAACCCTGTGTCTTGGGATCTTGGGTCCTAGATACTAGATTTTGGAAATCTATTTGTGCATTCCTTTATTTTGTAACTAATTCTCAATTAACTACTTAATCATTTTATAATTTCTTCAGGCACTCATAAGTATGTTCTAGAATTTCCTAATTCACGTGCTTATTCCACAGTTTAGGCAAAAATTAGTGCACAAAGTCCGATCTGTTACGTATCTATTACTTCCACGAGATGTCTGTACTCTATATTCGTAGACCTGCCGCTGGGACACCTTGCTGGGAATTTGGAAACTGTGAGTCTGGGAGTAGGGCTGTCCTAGCTGAGGAGCAGGGTCTTAGCTGAGGTTCTGGCCTTTTGGCAGGAGGCTGTTGGGTGTTCCCATTGTTTCTGGGAGACTGCCCTGGCCTCTCAGTAATAGGGTAAATTTTGACATTCAGCCCTATGTCCCAGAGCTGGCACCCCATCCCATGGCTAGACCCATCCTTCCAGCCCTCAAGCTTTTGCTGCTCCCCAGGAAGGCCCTTCCTGGTGTTGTTCCCTCCCCTCCTGCAGGTGCCTTTGGGGTCCTGCCTGGGCTGCAGCACCAGCTTGGCTTGAGGAAGGTCCCTGGTCTCCAGAAGCAGCAGTGACTGCTTAGGGATGCTCACCCAGCAGCTGCTTTCTCTGGGCAGCCTTTGTGCTCCCATAGGGGTGAGTCCTTTGAGACAAGGACCTGGGCCATCCTCTCAGCTTCCCTGGGTCCAGGCCAGGGGGACACATGGGTGGGGCGCTTTCTGACTCTTGGCATTTGTGGGGGAGTCACGCAGGGAGTAGAGGAATATTCTTCTGTTCTGCAAGAAGGGGCTTGTAACCTGTTTTTATAGAACTGGAAAACCTTGACACCCCCTAGTCCGTAATTCGCAGCAGGTACTCCCAGGGCCTACCTGGCTCACATTCCTCACCCCTACTGTTTCTCCACACATGTGCAGTTCTGCAAGAAGGGAGGCATTCTCTATGTGTTTGGGGTCCAGCAACTGTGAGGGACCCAGCAAGCCGACACGTCCCATCTGTTTCTGTCCCCAGGATTCACGTGTTTTTCAAGGGCTAACAGAAATGCTGAGATCTAAAAGCATGTTTATTGCTGCCAAGGCCTGACAATGAAACTTCAAGTCAAATTAGTAAGCTTTATTAATGACTACAAAATTTAACATTATGTTGAGAAGCTACAACTCAATTTTTTTGTCATTGTATATAAATTATGTAAAGTTAAAATCACAAGGACAAAGTAATTCATTTTGATGAAACTCAGAATTGTTAAAATTCTTTCACTTTTTAAATAGCACAAATGTATGGCCTGGTGACTGGCTTCCCTGGGGGATGGCTGCTCTGTGAGGGGCTGCCAGACCCTCTGCCTTGATTCCTGTTCTTGGCCAGCCCAGGATGGTGAACCTGTGGAAGGAGGAGGGTAGACTGTGCCTGCCCTGGGGGTGGGAGTTGTGAGGACGAAGGACACTGCTCCAGCTACCGTCTGGTGTTTGCTGATTCTGAGTCACTGGATGAGAGTGAGGTGTGTGTATTTGCCTGGTGAGTGGGTGTGAATCTCACCCTGGAACCCAGGCCTGCCCAAATACCCAGGAGCTCCAAGAGCAGCCTGTGTCAGGCTTTAACCGTAATCTGTGGACACAAGCTCTGTGCTGTCATTTGCGTGTCATTGTTCATGTCTTGGGCTATCCCTAGTATCCTCGCATATTGTTTTGCCTGCCCAGGACATGTGTGTTTGAGGTTGTCTTGCTCTCTCATATAACATGTGTCTCTTGCTATCTCTTGTGTGACATATATGTTCTATATAGGACCCTGATTCTACCTTCCCCCTTCTGGAGGGACCAACCCACCCTTGGCAGGTTGGGGGAGGGCAGGACTCTATTAGGGGTCTAGAGAAACCTGGGCCATTTCATCTGCACCACCAGTTCTCCTCCGTGGGAGCCTTTCTGGGTCCAGGGCTGGGCCCCTGCCAACCCCAGGGAGCACCGTCAGTGTCACACCTGGCCACTCCCCTAGCCAGGTGACCAGGCCTGTCCTTCCCTCTAAGACTGTGCGTGTGAGGGGCCAGGCGCCTGCCTCCTGCGGGGCTCTGCTGGGTCCATTGACCACACTCTCAGAGGCTATCTGCTGAGACCAGAGCACACAGGCCTAGCCTGGCAGCCGTATTACTGAATCATGGCCAAGTTAGGAAGGTTCTCAGGGCTGGGGGTCCTGGGGTAGGCTTCTTGGAGGAGGTACGACTGGAGCTGGCTGGGGTGGGGCAGGATCCATGCAAGGGGTCAGGATCTGCACAGGGGCCGGGATCTGTGCACTCAGGCCAGGATCTCTGCATGTGGGCAAGAGTCTCTGCAGGGAGGACTTTTAGGGGGTGACAGGATCTGTGCAGTGGGTGGGATCTACATTGGGAGTCAGTGTCTGTTCAAGGGAGTCGGCGGACAGGACCCGTCCAGGGAGGGCAGCATCTGTACAGAGGGACCAAGGTCTATGCACGGGGATAGCATCTATGTGGGGTGGGGGCATGGTCTGTGCCAGGTTTCGGGGGTGCTAGATCTTTGCAGGTGTGGTCAGGATCTGCGCAAGGGGTAGGATCTGTGCAGGGAGGCCAGGATCTGTGCAGAGTGGCCAGGGTCTGTGCAGGGAGGCCAGGATCTGTGCAGGGAGGCCAGGGTCTGTGCAGAGTGGCCAGGGTCTGTGCAGAGTGGCCAGGGTCTGCGCAGGGAGGCCAGGGTCTGTGCAGGGAGGCCAGGGTCTTTGCAAGGGGGCAGCATCTTTGTAGGGGGGACAGGTTGTGTGCAGGCAGGTGCACAGGGTCAATGCAGGGGGCAAGGTCTGTACCAGGGGCTAGAGGTCTATGTGGGTGGGGGGCAGGTTCTGTGCAGGGGGCCTAGGCTGTTCAGCTTGCCAGGGTCTGTGCAGGGGGTTTGCAGCAGGCACAAGGGAGGGAGGAGCTGTCCTGGGTTCTATGGTTATGAAGATATCAGGGCAGGATGACACAGAACACACAGGAAGTTCAAGGGAACACATTATAAGATTGTGAACACCTGGACTGGGGAGGCCACAGCCTTCTGCTGGACCCTGAATGGCTCCCACAAAGGGAGTTGAGGTCTCTATTGACTCCTGAAAGGCCAGGCAAGGCAGAGCTGGGAGCTGCCTTGGTGGGGGTGCAGGTGGCTGGTTGCTATTGCTGGGTGAGAAGGCTTGGGGTCAAAAGAGGTGGGAGTGAGGGAGCTAGGTCTGACCTCGTCCCCCCTCCTTTCTTCCTATCCTCCTATCCCCAACGTGTTTTCCTCCCCCTTCTCCCCTCCTTCCTCACTCATCCTCTTGATCTCTCCATACTTCCTCCCCACTCCTTTCCCTTTCCTCCTCCTCCCCATCCCAACCCCTCCTCCTCCCCATCCCAACCCCTCCTCCTCCCCATCCCAACCCCCTCCTCCTCCCCATCCCAACCCCTCCTCCTCCCCATCCCAACCCCTCCTCCCCATCCCAACCCCTCCTCCCCATCCCAACCCCTCCTCCTCCCCATCCCAACCCCTCCTCCTCCCCATCCCAACCCCTCCTCCTCCCCATCCCAACCCCTCCTCCCCATCCCAACCCCTCCTCCTCCCCATCCCAACCCCTCCTCCTCCCCATCCCAACCCCTCCTCCCCATCCCAACCCCTCCTCCTCCCCATCCCAACCCCTCCTCCTCCCCATCCCAACCCCTCCTCCTCCCCATCCCAACCCCTCCTCCTCCCCATCCCAACCCCTCCTCCTCCCCATCTCTGCCTGTAGGGAGGAAGTCGTGGGGTGACCCAGGTGGAAGGCAGACATGCGAAGGGAGAGGTGTCTGCAGTAGCAGGGATGAGGTGCCTGTGTCCCGTCCTCTGCCCTGGCCTCTGACACTGGTTCCTGGACCGGGGACATCAGATGGGGCTCCTTTGTTCTTCTTCCCTTACGAGGTCTCTGGTCTGCCCACCCTCAGTGCCTGCAGTGCCCAGGCTGGGTCCCAGGCTGGGAGGCAGGCTCAGGAAGCTCGGGTAGGAGGGTCTAGGGTCTCCTGCTGAGATTTTGATGAGCCCAGCTGGGGCGGAGGGCTGCAGGAGTCCGAGCCTGCCTGGATTCCTGCCCCCTCTCGGCTCCTGAGGTCAGGGGGCTCACCCTCGAGCTTTTCCTGGAGAGCGTGTTTGTGCATGTGTGTGTCCTCTGGGTGTCGGAGGGCCTTGGTCTGTGTCTGCGTGTTCCCAAAGGTGTCCATGCACACTCTAGGTCTACCCATGTGCCTGTGTGCACCTTGGCGTCATCTTGCATGTGTGTGGCCCGTGTGTTTGTGCATCCCTGTGAGTGTCTGCATTTCTGAGTGTGTACCCATGTCTCTGTGTGTTCACCCCATGCCTGTCTGGGCATCTGTGTGTGTGTTTGCAGGAATGTGTGTCCCCATGTGTCCCTTGAGTGTCTCTGTTGATGTGCCCCGTGCCTTCACACGTGTCCTTGAGTCTTGGTTGCCGTGAAGATGCAGGGAGAAATCCTGGGGGACAGTGAGGGATGCTGGGTCCTGGGGCATCTGCCTGTTCCATCCTCTCCTGATTTGCCAGGTATCCTAGCAACGCTGCTGCCAGTTGCCTAGCAACCAGGTCCCCACTCTTGGAGAAGGTGCTCTGAGCAGGGTCTGAGCTGTGTGGGAAGAGGTCTGGTTCTCCTGCAAAGCTCGTGCAGGAAGTACGACCCCATGACCGGGAGGGAGCTGATGATTCAGCTCAGGGGTCACCCACACGGCCTTGACCTGTGACCTTTCATCTCAGTGGATCAGGCATGGGACCCCCGTGCTGAGAAGGAGGCAACTCTAAAGGAGCCATTCAGCTGTGCGGGTGCCAGGTGCTTGTCTGAGGGAGTGATGCTCAGGCATTGATCTGGCACCCAGCTGTGGCAGAGGTGCCCTGGGCGTGTCTCCAAGTGACGAACAGACCCGGGTTTCAACCCTGTCTCTGCCACTGTGACAGGTGGCCTCACACCTCTGAGGCTTCATGCTCTCAGCAGTGGCCGGGTATGGTGGGGGTGACTGAGCTCCAGGAGCACACAGTAGGTGCTGGGCCAGTGCCGTGTCCTGGACCCAAGCATCTTACCTGCTTGTTTACAATGAAGCTTTGATCTGTCGAGAGCTGGCCAGGTGGGGGCATTTCGGTGTGCCGGGAGCCCAGCTGTGGGGTCCTGGCCAGTCTGTCCAAGGCTGTGTCTGTGTGAGTCATGGTCCCCGTGTCTGTGTGTCCTTGTGTATGTCTCTCTGTCCTGTGTCTCCAATCCTGTGTCTGTGAACCCGTGGGCATCTCTGTCCGTGTGTCCTGGCCTGTGCATGTGTCTCTGTCTGGGGTCTGTGGGTCTGAGCCTCCTTTTTCATCTCTGTATGTGTGTCCTGGACTGTGTGTCTGTCCCTGTCCAGTGTGGGGCCGGCGCAGCCCTGGGTGCGGTGACCCACCTTCCTGCAGCTCCCCCCTCCTCCAGCCTGCGTAGCCCCTCCCCTTCTGGAGCTGCAGCCTCCTCCCCCTCCCCCCCAGGGCTCACTCGGCTGCTGCGTCTGGTCTGGCGTCTGCTGAGAAGATCCTGTACTGAGGCGAGTGGCGGCTGGGCCTCTTCTACCCTGCTCTGCACCTGTGCTCGACTGCCGGCCGGCTGAGGGTGGGGGTCTCCACGGTGGTCCCAGCTCCCAAGGAGGTTGCAGAGGTAAGGGCCTGAGCTGCTGGAGGTTGGGTGGGGGTCCTGCTGACAGACTGCAGCAAAGCAGGGCGGGTGGAGGGGCAGGAAGAAGCTGGGTCCCAGGCGTTTCTGGGTGTGTCTCAGTCTCTTTTGTGCCTGCGTGTGCGTGAGGGCAGGTTTGGGCATTTCTGTGTGTCTGTGTGTGTGACTTGTGTCCCTGCATCCCTGTGCCTGTGAACACACGAGTGGCTGTGTGTTCATCAGTCCCTGTGGGTGGACACGTGTCCTGGGGTGTAGCTGCCTCCAGGCAGCCTGTGTGTGAGTCTCTAAACCAAATGGGACCGTGTCCTTGCGAGTGCATGTGTGTCTTTGTGTTCTGTGAGTCCCTGTCTGTGCACACGTGTCCTCGTGTCTCCATGTGTCCCTGCATGTGCATGTGTGCCTGTGTGTTCTGGTGTGTGCCCGTGTGCCTCAGTGTCTGTGGCTGCCCAGTGTGGGGGTCCATGTGCCTGCTGGGCTGCACGTGCTGGGTTGTGAGGCCTCCGCTGGGCGTGTGTCTGGCACTGCAGCCACTTGTCTCTGTGCTCTGTCCCAGGTACTGTACTGAGTGGACCTGCAGGGCAGTGGCATGGAGCCCCTCTTCCCTGCCCCGTTCTGGGAGGTTATCTACGGCAGCCACCTTCAGGGCAACCTGTCCCTCCTGAGCCCCAACCACAGTCTGCTGCCTCCGCATCTGCTGCTCAATGCGAGCCACGGCGCCTTCCTGCCCCTCGGGCTCAAGGTCACCATCGTGGGGCTCTACCTGGCCGTGTGTGTCGGAGGGCTCCTGGGGAACTGCCTTGTCATGTACGTCATCCTCAGGTAGGCTAGGCCCCAAGGTTCCTGTCTGGTGAGTCCCACACAGCTGCAGAGGGGGAAACTGAGACCGGGTCTGTTCTGGATGGGCCTGAGCAGGTGTTGATTTCCTGCTTCCCCCATTCAATGTTTTTGACCCTGTCCAGGAGGCAGGGTCAATCCTGAGGCCTTGGGTGCTCCCCTCCCCAGGGAGCGGGGGAGGGGGCTGGCCCTGGCCCACCCCGCTCCGTCCCAGGCAGAGACGTCACCACCCTGACCCCTGGTTTGAGCTGTGGACCAGGCTCTGTGTCAAGCTGTCTGCTTGAATGACCTCATGAGATCCCACAGCGGCCCTGGCAGAGGCTTTTTTCAGCCCATTCCCTAGATGGGTGAAGGGAGGTGCAGGGGCTGGAGCTGGGACGGTTCTGAAACCCCTCTCAGGCTCCAGGGCTCCTGCTCATGGCAGGTGTCTGTGGCTGAGCCCATGATCTGTTGGTGTTCAGAGATGGGAAAACTTGTGGGGGCCATTGAGAGAGCAGCTGATAGTTGAGATTGAGGGGGCAGCGTGGGAGCAGTGTGGGGAGCAGTGTGTGGTCAGTGTGGGGGGCAGTGTGGGGGCAGTGTGGGGGCAGTGTGTGGTCAGTGTGGGGGGCAGTGTGGGCATCAGTGTGGGGGCAGTGTGTGGGGGAAGTGTGGGGGCAGTGTGGGGGCAGTGTGTGTGGTCAGTGTGGGGGGCAGTGTGGGCATCAGTGTGGGGGCAGTGTGGGCATCAGTGTGGGGGCAGTGTGTGGGGGCAGTGTGGGGGCAGTGTGGGGGCAGTGTGTGGGGGCAGTGTGGGGGCAGTGTGGGGGGGCAGTGTGGGGAGCAGTGTGGGGGCAGTGTGGGGGGGCAGTGTGGGCATCAGTGTGGGGGCAGTGTGTGGGGGCAGTGTGGGGGGGCAGTGTGGGGGCAGTGTGTGGGGGCAGTGTGGGCATCAGTGTGGGGGCAGTGTGTGGGGGCAGTGTGGGGGGGCAGTGCGGGGGCAGTGTGGGGGCAGTGTGTGGGGGCAGTGTGGGGGGGCAGTGTGGGGAGCAGTGTGGGGGCAGTGTGGGCATCAGTGTGGGGGCAGTGTGTGGGGGCAGTGTTGGGGGGCAGTGTGGGGGCAGTGTGTGGGGGCAGTGTGGGGGCAGTGTGGGGGCAGTGTGGGCGTCAGTGTGGGGGCAGTGTGGGGGGCAGTGTGGGGGCAGTGTGTGGGGGCAGTGGGGGGGCAGTGTGGGGGGCAGTGTGTGGTCAGTGTTGGGGGCAGTGTGGGAAAGCAGTGTGGGGGATAATGGGGAGCAGCCAGGGGGATAGTGTGGGGGATACTGTGGGGGACAGTGGGGAGCATCCAGGGAGATAACGGGGGGATAGCATGGGGGATAGTGTTAGGGACAGTGGGGGAAGCCAGAGGAATAGCAGGGGGATAGTGTGGGGGACAGTAGGGGGATAGTGGGGGTGAGCCAAGGGGATAGCAGGGGAATAGCGTGGGGGAGATGGTGTAGGGGGATAGCGGGGGGATAGCGTCGGGGGGATAGTGTGGGGGGGATAGTATGGGGGATAGTGGGGGGAAGCTGGGGGGATAGTGGGGGCATAGTGTGGGGGAGATGGTGTGGGGGGAGATGGTGTGGGGGAGATGGTGTGGGGGGCGTTGGTGTTGGGGAGATGGTGCGGGGGGAGTTGGTGCGGGGGGAGATGGTGCGGGGGGAGATGGTGCGGGGGGAGTTGGTGCGGGGGGAGATGGTGCGGGGGGAGATGGTGCGGGGGGAGATGGTGCGGGGGGAGATGGTGCGGGGGGAGTTGGTGCGGGGGGAGATGGTGCGGGGGGGAGATGGTGCGGGGGGAGACGGTGTCGAGCGGATAGTGTGGGGGAGCCAGGGGATAGCGTGGGGACAGCATGGGGGGCAGCGTGGGGGTGGGCAAGGAACCCTTCACATGGATTGTGGATTGGGCAGGTAGAAGATGGAGATGACTTAAGCAGAAAGATAGGGTTTTCTGGGCAGAGGAAATGATGGACCCCAAATGTATCCAGAGGAGAGAGAACTGAAGGGGCTGGGGACAGCAGGTGGGATCTTGAAGGCCCAGTTGGGGGAACTCTGTTCTTCAGGCAGTGAGGGGTTCTGGGTGGTGCTTTAGCAGGAAAATGACTGACTGACAGCTAGAATGAGGTTTCTTATTGGTCCAGGATATTTGCCTGGACCCGGAAAAATGTGATTCTGAAGAAAGTGCCCAGGGCTCTAAAGCAAGTGTTCCCTCCTTATAACCTCAAAGGGCCCCAAACGGAGGTGTTATGTAGGTAGAGACAGGACAGGGTAGTGGGGGTGTTCAAGCTGCCACCATCCTAGCCCTGTCCTCTTAGTGTCCTTGAGAAAAGCTCTTCCCCTCTGGGCCTTGTTTTTCCCATCTGGAAAGTGAGCAAGGTGGACCATGCAGCCACGTGTATATGTATGTGTGTGTACGTGTATGTGTGTGTGTGCAGGTGATGCGTGGTCAGACAAGAGAGTGGGAAGAACAGCTGTCCCTCCCCAGTGCTGACTCCTAAGGGAGGCTCCTGGGGAGGTTGCTCCATGATGTGCATGTCCCTTCATGGCTAGCGGGCGTGTCACAGCTGAGGAGTGCGGCAGCCTGGGGAAGTCCCTGGGCTTGAGCACCTTTCCTGATATTATCGCTTCTCTACTGTGTTTCTCCTCTGCATTGAGGCATTTAATCTCTCAGAGGCACTTCCTGGATTAGAGCAGACAGGGAAGGTCATCTGCTGGCCAGAGTCCCCAGAGAGACCAATGCTTAGGAGCTGCTGTGGCCACTCTGGCCCAAGAGGCAGCATGCAGCATGTTTTGAGCCAGTGGGCTGGGGTGACCATCCTGGGAGTCAGAACACTCCGTTCTGAGCCCTGCTCTGCTTTTTACCGGCTCTAAGGCCTTAAAAAAACAACATAGATCCTCTGGGCCTCAGTTTCTTCCTCTATAGAGTGGGGATCAAAGTAGTATTTTTGCAAATCTTCAATGACATAAATTCCCCCTGAAGAGCTTGACACAGGTATTTGCCATAATCATTGTCACTGTTGTTGTCTCTTCGTAATTGTGGCCTCTTTGTGCTTATTCATAATCCCTCTCTAAGAGGCAGAACTGAGCCCCATATTTCCTCATGGCAGCTACACTGACACAGAATAGTGTCATCTTGGGTGCTGCTGCCACTGCCAATATCGCCGCCACCATCATCATCACAGTCATCATCATCACCACCATCATCACCATCCTCACTATCACCACCACCAACCACCACCATCATCATCACATTCATCATCACAGTCATTACCATCATTATCACCATCACCACTATCACCACCACCATCATCACATTCATCATTACTGTCACCATCATCATCACAGTCAACTCTGTCACCATCATTATCACCATCACCACTATCGCCACCATTATCATCACATTCATCACCATCACCATCCTCACTATCACCACCATCACCATCACAGTCATCACCGTTGCCATAATTATCACCATCACCACTATCACCACCACAACCACCACCATCATCATCACAGTCATCATCACCATCCTCACTATCACCACCAACATCACCATCACCACTATCACCACCCATTCATCACCATCACCATCCTCACTATCACCACCACCACCACCACCATCATCATCACAGTCATCATCACCATCCTCACTATCACCACCAACATCACCATCACCATCACCATCATCATCACAGTCATCATCACCACCACCATCATCACCATCACCACTATCACCACCCATTCATCACCATCACCATCCTCACTATCACCACCACCACCACCACCATCATCACATTCATCATCATCACCATTATCACCATCACCACCACCACCGCCACCAACCACCACCATCATCACATTCATCATCACCATCCTCACTATCACCACCAACATCACCATCACCATCATCATCACAGTCATCATCACCACCCATTCATCACCATCACCATCCTCACTATCACCACCATCATCACCATCACCACCATTATCACCATCACCACTATCACCACCACCACCATCATCACCATCATCACCACCACCATCACCACCATAATCCCCCCCAACTATTACAACCATTAACTTATTTAACAAAAATTTATTAATCACCAACAATTTCCTCAGCCCTTTCCAGCACCTTTTCAGGTGCTTGGATACAATCATATCTTATTAGCATCCCTCCTGTCCCTGTCACCATTTTCTGTCTCCATTGCTAGACAGCAGTGTGGACTTGGAAGCCTTTTGATATGTTCTTATAGATTCTGGAGCCCTCAGAAACCTCTGGCAACTGTAGGGTCAGCATTTGAGTCTGTGAGGGGTCATGGAGGGGACTCAAAAGCAAGGAGAGCAGGCTCTTTCCCTTAGGGCTCTAAACCTTTGCTCCTGTGCAGAATCCGGGGTGTGTTCTGGTACCCTACATGCCCTGACTCCTCTAAAGTAGACTTGTGTTTAAGGCTTGGAATCCTTTTGTGTGTGTCAGAGTCACTTGAGCTGGTTAAGATGTTTAACCCCAGGCCCCACCCCCTGAGACTTACTCAGTGAGTCTCAGGTTGGGTCCAGGAGCTGTCACTTACCAAGCCCCCATGGGAGCTCTGATGTTAAGGGACTCAGGGCCAGTGTAGCCTGTGGTGGCCAAGAGGAGCCCCTTGCCCTTTGCTGCCCGGTCCAGCCAGCATGGCCAAGTGAAGCCTTTCTTCTCCCTCTACTCCGCAGGCACACCAAAATGAAAACGGCCACCAATATTTACATCTTTAACCTGGCCCTGGCTGACACTCTGGTCCTGCTGACGCTGCCCTTCCAGGGCACAGACATCCTCCTGGGCTTCTGGCCGTTTGGGAATGCCCTGT
This sequence comes from Pongo pygmaeus, assembly GCF_028885625.2. NCBI lineage: Eukaryota > Metazoa > Chordata > Mammalia > Primates > Hominidae > Pongo > Pongo pygmaeus. The sequence goes on from NC_072394.2 coordinate 66,839,653, forward strand.
GCAAGACAGTCATTGCCATTGACTACTACAACATGTTCACCAGCACCTTCACCCTGACTGCCATGAGTGTGGATCGCTACGTAGCCATCTGCCACCCCATCCGCGCCCTCGACGTCCGCACGTCCAGCAAAGCCCAGGCTGTCAACGTGGCCATCTGGGCCCTGGCCTCTGTTGTTGGTGTTCCTGTTGCCATCATGGGCTCGGCACAGGTCGAGGATGAAGGTCAGTGGGGTGTCCCCTCCTCCCCTCACCAGGCTCCGTGGCTCCCGGGTGGCTCCTCTGGGCCCACTTGCCCTCCACGTCTCCTGGGCCCACTCTGACCCCGTTTCTTTCCCTGCAGAGATCGAGTGCCTGGTGGAGATCCCTACCCCTCAGGACTACTGGGGCCCTGTGTTTGCCGTCTGCATCTTCCTCTTCTCCTTCATCATCCCCGTGCTCATCATCTCTGTCTGCTACAGCCTCATGATCCGGCGGCTCCGTGGAGTACGCCTGCTCTCAGGCTCCCGAGAGAAGGACCGGAACCTGCGGCGCATCACTCGGCTGGTGCTGGTGGTGGTGGCTGTGTTCGTGGGCTGCTGGACGCCCGTCCAGGTCTTCGTGCTGGTCCAAGGGCTGGGGGTTCAGCCGGGCAGCGAGACTGCCGTGGCCATTCTGCGCTTCTGCACGGCCCTGGGCTACGTCAACAGCTGCCTCAACCCCATCCTCTATGCCTTCCTGGATGAGAACTTCAAGGCCTGCTTCCGCAAGTTCTGCTGTGCATCTGCCCTGCGCCGGGACGCGCAGGTGTCCGACCGTGTGCGCAGCATCGCCAAGGATGTGGCCCTGGCCTGCAAGACCTCAGAGATGGTACCGCGGCCCGCATGACTAGGCGTGGACCTGCCCATGGTGCCTGTCAGCCCGCAGAGCCCATCTACGCCCAACACGGAGCTCACACAGGTCACTGCTCTCTAGGCTGACACACCCTGAGCCCTGAGCATCTGGAGCCTGGGATGGGCTTTTCCCTGTGGGCCAGGGACGCTCGGTCCCAGAGGAGGACCTAGTGACATCATGGGACAGGTCAGAGCATTAGGGCCACCTCCATGGCCCCAGACAGACTAAAGCTGCCCTCCTGGTGCAGGGCTGAGGGGACACAAGGACCTACCTGGAAGCAGCTGACGTGTTGGTGGACGGCCGTGACTGGAGCCCGTGCCCCTCCCTCCCCGCGCTTCATGTGACTCTTGGCCTCTCTGCTGCTGCGTTGGCAGAACCCTGGGTGGGGACGCACCTGGAGGAGGAGCAGCAGCTGTGTCATCCTGTGTACCCCATGTGCTGTGTGCTGTTTGCATGGCAGGGCTCCAGCTGCCTTCAGCCCTGTGATGTCTCCTCAGGGCAGCTGGACAGGCTTGGCGCTGCCTGGGAAGTGCAGCAGGCAGCTTTTCTTTGGGGTGGGACTTGCCCTGAGCTTGGAGCTGCCACCTGGAGGACTTGCCTGTTCTGACTCCACCTGTGCAGCCAGGGCCACCCCAGGAGAAAGTGTCCAGGTGGGCTGGCAGTCCCTGGCTGCAGACCCCGAGCTGGTCCTGGGCCAGCCGCACCTCTGAAGGTTTTCTGTGTGCTGCACTGTGCAGGCCTCATCCCTGACTGCAGCTTGACTCTGGGCCCAACCCCCATTTCCCTTCAGGAGACCAACGAGAGGCCCTGGCCCATTCCCTCCAGCGGTGCAATGAACTATCCTGCTGTGGACCGTCAACCGAGCTCTGCTTCTCCGTGTGTGGCAGGTGTCTCAGGAGGAAGGCGCCGCATGACCACGTGGGCAGCTCTGTTGTTCACAAAGTGGAGGCCTCGTTTTCCTGGTCTTGACTGCTCTGTTTGGGTGGGAGAAGATTCTCTGAGGGTCCCCACATCCTCCCAGGGCTCTCCTCACAGCCTCTCCTTTGCTTGAAGCCAGAGATCAGTGGCCGTGCTGTGTTGTGGGGATACTGTGTGGAAGGAGAAGCCGGTGGCCACAGCAGAGTCCTGCTCTGGGGACGCCTGCTTCATTTACAAGCCTCAAGATGGCTCTGCATAGGGCCTGAGCTTGCTGCCCAACGGGAGGATGGCTTCACGGCAGAGCCAGTATGAGGGGTGGGGCTTGGCAGGCCTTGCTTGAGCCAAACTGCAAGGGCTGTGGTGGCTGTGAGGACACTGCGGGGGTGGGGGGGCATCTGTACCTCAGGGGATGCCCCGCTGTGGTCACCCAGAGAATCACCCCTCCTGGTCTACAGATGGAAGCTGCAGGTTGGTGACTTTGCAAATGCACTTCCTACAGATGAACTATTAAAAGACCTGCAACATTGAAAAAACTCATTTTTTCCACCAAGACCTTGGCCAGGTAACCTACCTTAGGCACCTGCAAAGAACAGGAAGTGATGGCTGTCTCGCAACAGAGCCTGGGCTGCTCCTCCCGCTCTGGGGAGTCTAGGCTGTGGGACTGTTCTGGGGAGGCCCGTGCTGTCTCCATGACGTCTGTGGCAGGAGTCGCTGAGGACGGAAGCTGCCTAGCTACAGTTTTCTTGCCAAGGCGAAGTGTTTTGTGAATCTGTGCTGATGTAATGTGCATCTTCACGTATTTATGCATGTGGCAAGCGTTACTTCCTGTGCATGTAGCCAGCCCTGGGTCTGTCTCTGGGGTAATGAAAAAGGACCCTAATAAACACCTGCTCACCGGCTGAGTATTCTTCATAACGGGTGTTTCTGGCTCCTGCCACCTGGGGATTTGCTTCTGGGGTGACTTTTCTGGGATTGGCACGTGGCTGGGAGGAGGCTGTGGGTTTAGGCTGAATTCTTGTACCTGTCCTGTGCTGCTCAACAGGCTGGGCTCTGCCCTCAGTGAAGGGTCCCCCAGGAGGCTGCAACCCTGGGGAAAGTTGAAGCCAGTTAGTGGTGTGTTGGCCGGGCTGTTACCTTTTCTTCAGCACACACAGTTTCTCTCTAAACAACCGATGGCTGCACCTCTCCCCGGCCCCCTGGAAAGAGAGGTTTCCTGAGGATCCAGTGGGAGGGTGCTGCTCCCACCCAGGTTGCAGGGTTTTCTTCCCCCCATTTCATCTCAGAAGAACCCCTGCTCCTGCTCATTTCCCCTTCCTTGAGCAGATCTGAGGGGAGTTTTGGTGAGGGATGAGCAGACGGCCTCCTCTGGGGCTGGGCACACTCTTGCCATGGACATCTGCCTCCTGGTTCCTGTTTGGCCCAGTTCAGCCCAGGCTGACCTGCAAAACAGAGCAGCTTTGGAGGGTGGGTACGGGCACACTCCAGTCCAAGTACTTGTCTCCAGGGTATGGGCAGATGGGCAAGTTCTGTAGGGTTTTCTATAGGTTTGAATGACAGACACTGTCTTATCCTGGACTGCTGTAGAAAAGTACCATAGACTCAGTTGCAATAGAGACAACAGACGTTTATTTCTCACGGTTCTGGAGGCTGGAGACCTGAGATCAGGTGCAGGCACAGTCGGGTTCCGGGGAAGATCTGCTCCCAGGCTGCAGAGGGCCATCTTCTCACTATATCATGACATGGGTTTGACAGCTCGAGAACGTGCCTTTCCTAAAGGCACTCCTCCCATTCAGGAGGGCTCCGCCGTCATGACCTGTCATCTCCCAAAGGCCCCCCTCTCCTGATACCATCAGCTTGGGGGACTGGGATTTGAAAATGCAAATTTTGGAGGAACACAAATAGTTCATAACAAACACATTGCCATTAAAGCAAAAATTTAGCACCAAGGGACAATTTGGGAGGGACAGGCTGCACCGGGGCAGTTACCGTGCCCTTGGGCCCTGGAGATGGTATGGTCTTGGTAGAGGAGGCTCACACATGGTGCTGACTGTCCTGTCTTCGGGTGGGTGTGGATCCAGGGCTAAGCCCACAGCTAGTGTCTTCCAGAAGGAGCTGGCCAGACAGAGGCCAAGGGCCGTAGGAGGAGTTGGGGGGCGTTGGAGGCTGACTAGCTCCCTTGCCCTCCAGGACTGGGTTCCACCCCGGCCCACTCCACCCCTCCTCTGACCGCACCCTGTGTCTCTTCTCCAGCCCCCGGCTCCCCAACCCACCTCTGCTGTTGGGCTTGGTCAAGTCACCTGGCTTTTCTGAGCCTCAGTTTCCTTCCGTGTGCAAAGGGGACCGCAGAACCCTCTTTGTGGGGTTGTGGGGGAAGGCTGGGGCGCCCTGGAGGGTCCCGGGTCCGGTCCGACCTCGGGAAGGCCGGGGTTCGGCAGCGGCGTCGGACCCTCCCGCCAGGGGGCGCTGTGGGCTCACGCGGGCGCAGCCTTGGGCTCCAGGGCGCTGCGGTGGGAAACGCGGTGACTAGCGGGGTCTGAAAGTGGGTGGCTGGGCCAGGCTCTCCCTGGGACCAGGAGCCCAGAGCGTGGAGACGTGGCGGGCTGAGCCGCTCAGTGTGGCCCCTGCCCCGCGCCCACCCCGCCCCGTGTCAGGAGGTCCGCGGTGGGGGAGGGCCCGCCTCCCGGGGAGAGCGCGCCTGCCCCTCCCTCCCGGCTGGCTGCGGGGTGGTCTGCAGACCCTTTGGCTGTGCCTGATCTGCCTGGTCCCCGAGGAGAAGACGCTGAGGATCCCATTGCTGGACTGTGGATGGGGATAGGAGACGCCCGAGGTAAGAAGGGGTCCGGGTTCTTTGGAGGAATCCTGGTTGGCGCCTTCTCTGCCGCAGAGATGTCCGGCTGGGGCCGGAGGGCATGCTGGGGGCAGGGTGGGAGACCTGGGCCCTGAGGGCTGTAGGGGCTCTTGCCCGGGCGCTCCTTAAGCTCCCCGCCCCCTCCGACCCCTCCGCCCCCCCACCCCCTGGTGCTCACTCTCAGTCCTGCCTTGCGCACATTCCCACTCCCGAGCCTCTCCTGCCCGCCCCTCGTTGTTCACTTGCTCATTTACGCCTCACACCTGGCTCTGCCGCGGGCTTGGAGCGGGTGTCTGGGAAACAGTCTCACTTGTCTCCTCAAGGGGCTCCGGGGCACCGTAACAGCGTGCAGAGCGCAGTCAGGCTGCCGTGCTGCTGCTTTGCGAGGTGCGACTGCAGTGCAGCCAGGAAACAAATCTAGGGACAGCTTGTTCTTCCTGCGGTGTCGGTGTTGGTGGTGGCTTAAAAATTGCCCACAGGCTGGGCTCACGCCTGTAATCCCAGCACTTTGGGAGGCTGAGGCAGGAGGATCACTTGAGCCCAGGAGTTTGAGACCAGCCTGGGCAACATAGTGAGACCCTGTCTTTCAAAAAAAAAAAAATTTGCCTGGCGTGGTGGCGCATGCATGTAGTCCCAGCTACTCCAGAGCCTGATGTGGGGGGATTGCTTGAGCTCAGGAAGTCGAAGCTGCAGTGAGCCGTGACCGCACCACAGCACTCCAGCCTGGGCAGCAGAGTGAGACCCCTTCTCAATTAAAAAAAAAAAAATTGAAGCAAAAGAAAAATAAACCGTCTACAGCCCCCAAGTGTGGGCTGGACATGTGACTTGCTTCCAATGCACAGAATGTAGTAGAAGGGATGGCAAGTGGCTTCGGACACTTGGCCTCAAATGTATCGTGGCTTCCTCTTGGCTCCCCTCTGGGTTGCTGGCTCTGGGGGACCCAGTGCCATGTTTTGAGGACACTCAGCCCCTGAAGCATCCATGTGTTGAGGAGCAGAGGCCTCCTGCCCGTAGCTGTGGGAGGAAGACTTCTCAGAAGAAGATACCCCAGCCCCTGCCCAGCCTTCAGAGGGCCAGGGCCTGGGCCAACGTCCTAACTGCAACCTCAGGAGAGACCCTGAGCCAGAACCACCCAAAAAGCCATTTTAATTCTTGAACCACAGAAGCTGGGAAATAGTAGAAGTTGTTTTAAGTGGCTAAGTTTTGGAGAAATTTGTTATGCAGCAACAGATAATTAATACAACATTGTCAGGGAGGATAAGTGGATGGAGATGGCCCTGGCGTGTTTGGCTGGCTAGCACGGAGGAGGAGCACTGATGCAGGCCTGAGCCGAGTGGGCTGGACAGGCTGGGCCCTCGTGGCCTGGAACGCTGGAGTACTTGGTGGATGGGTGGAGGTGGGCATACACCCTGAGACACCTCGTGGGGTGGTGAATGGTGGGTCCTGTGTGCCAGCTGGACAGATTGATCAGAGCTCTGGGTCATGAGGACTGAAACCAACCCAGAGCACTCACACCTCACTGCCAGGCTGGAATGCCAGGCATGGAACCAGCTGAGAGCCATGGGGCCAAGAGTTGGGGCCTGGCCACAGCACACCTGGGACCAGCCCCTGGCCTCTGCCACGTGACAGTCAGTGGTCTCTGAGCTGCCTGCACTTCATTACCACCCCTCACCCTGCCCCCACCAGAGTTTCAGCATGCAGCTCCTGCTGGCTGATTACAAGCCCCTGGCCACACCCCAGGAGAAAGAGTTCCAGGTTCCAGCCTGTCCAAGTGACAGATGGTTCCTAGGCTGTGGTGGCCCAGAAGTCCTGGCAAAAGGGCCCTGTAGCCTCTAGCAAAGTATGAGAGGACCGTCGGCCACAGCAGGGGGGTACAGGGGAGCACAGGCCACGGCGTGTGGGCACGGCGGGGCTGGGTCTCCTGCTGGAATGCCACTTGGGCTTCAGGCCACGGGAGTGGATTTCTTGGTCTCATTTGGTGCAGGTGTCCTTGGCCTTTGCAGCAACACAGCATTGCTGCTGCCTGAGGTGCCCACACTTACCACCTCCCAACCCCGTCTTGGGGAGAGACTGTGCAACATGGCGCTGGCCCAGGTCAAGATCACAGTTCAGGTTCCTTCCGCTCCCGACCACTGTCATTAGGGTTCCTGAGTCCCAAAAAGCCTTCCAAGGGGCTTGTGCATCTGTCTGTCTCTCGTGGGTAAGTGGACCCAGGATGCTTGCTGTGTGGGGGCCTTCTGCTAGGACCTGGATCCCTGCTGCTGTCCACCCAGGGGCTGTCCAGGAAGCAGAGACATGGAAGGTATATGCCCACGGCTGTCTGTAGGTCTGGTGGCCAGCGTGTGAGGGTCTGTGTCTCCCTGCGTGGAGAGGACAGCACTGGGATGTGAACAGGCCGGGCATCCTCTGAAAGAGACAACCCGAACTGGGTGGGGGGTGGGGGTGATGATGGGGGTGATGGTGGGTGCTCAGGCCCCTCAGCACCGGAACATGGTGCGGAAATTCTTCCGGAAGCTGTCGTCTAGAAAGGCGTAGAGGAAGGGGTTCAGGCACGAGTTGGCGTAGCTGAGGCTGGTGATGACGTAGGACATGCTGATGACCAGCGGGGTCTGGGGCAGGTCTGTGGTCAGGGCTACGACAGAGGCCAGGTGGAAGGGCGTCCAGCAGAGGAGGCACACGGCCAGCACGACGAGGACCAGGATGGTCACCTTCCGCCTGGCCTTGCCTAGAGCCTTGGCTCCAGAGCGGAGCCGCACGGCCCGCAGCCTGCGCAGGAGGTCTGTGTAGAGCACACAGATGGTGCACACAGGCACCACGAAGCCCAGGACCAACGTGTAGACACGGCTGGCCTTGAACCAGACCCGCTCGGGCCACGGGAAGCTCAGCCCACAGCTTGGGACCTGCAGCTCGTTGCTGTAGACGCCAGCAAAAGAGAAGAAGGGCAGAACCAGGACCGTGACACCCAGCCAGACACACAGGCTGGCGACCTTCGCCCCCCGGTAGGTGCGCCAGGGCATGTGGTGGGACCTCACAGTGGCCAGCACCACCAGGTATCGGTCCACGCTCATCACGGCTAGGAAGTAGATGCTGGAGAAGATGTTGTAGTGGTCGATGGCCAGCACCAGCTTGCAGAGCAGCTCCCCGAAGGGCCAGTACTGCAGCAGGTGCTCCGCGATGTTGACAGGCAGAACCAGTGTGAAGAGCCCGTCGGCGATGGCCAGGTTCAGGATGAACACGTTGGTCACCGTCTTCATCTTGGGCGCCCTCAGGATTACAAGGATGACGGCCGTGTTGCCAGTCAGCCCCACGGCACAGATCCCGGAGTACACGGCAGGCAGGAGCACATAGAGGAACGGCAGCGGCTCGGAGAAGGTGGCATTGTGGCCGGTGCCATTGTCCTGAGAGACGTTGGCACCCATCGTGGGGAGGGAGAAGGAGACCCTGCTGTCAAGGGGCTCTGGGTGCCCAGAGGCCTGCATCGTAGCTGGGACTATTGACAATTTGAGCCCTGGGCAGGTGGGAGGTGCCTTGGAGTTGGGTATCTGGTCGGGGGCCTCCTTGGGCTGGATTCTAGGAAGGAAAAACAGCCGGAGACTTTGAGATCTGGCCGTCTGTTAGGGCACAGCCACTCCAAGTTCTCTGGCAGAGACTGTGGCCACTTTGCCAGGTCAAGGACATGGGGCCAGAGGGAGCCTGGTGGGGTGTGTGGGGGCCTCCTCCCGCCTCTTCCTGGTGATACTTTAGCAGATCAGTTCCCTCCTCCCGCAGAGAGCAGCTGCTGGCCACCCTCCTGGGAAGAGGAGACGTGGATCCACCCCTGCGCCAGCAACCCGCAAATGCACAGGCTAAGTAGAATCAGGCGGTTCCTTTGGAAACACACCTCCCAAGCTCATCTCTGGCTCCCTTGAATCTGAAGGTCCTTCCTTCAGGGGTCTCGGAGTCTGCACCCTCCCTCACACCCTCCCGAGAGATGCTGCAGACCCTGCTGGTCCAGCTACTCTTCTCTCCACTGACCTGTCCAGTGCTTCGAGTCCAGAAGTTGGTAGCCTTGGTGTGTTCCTGGTTTTGGCCGGTACAGGCAGTCGCAGGGATGGAGAGCGAGGTGTGGTCCTCCAGCTGAGGTTTCAGGAGTTTCAGGACCTGCCCTGCTGGCTGCCTCAGCCCCGGCTGCGAGGTTCCCAGCCTGGTGTCAGTGCTGATGCTGGTGAGGGAGGGAGGCGGATCCCCCTTGCTGACGTGGAGCCCGGAAGGCAGGCCCCACCTTCCCCTGAGCTGCAGTAGCGCCTGCAGTCGGCTGTTCCAGGGTCTCCTCAGCACTCACTTACCCAGGCAGACTCCTCAGTGGGCGGCTGAGGCATGTGTGCGCCTGTGTGTCAGGAAGGCACTCTGTGCAGGGGCCTCTGGGTGTGCCCAGGTCTTTGGGCAGAGGGCACTGAGGGCATCTGTGCCTCTGTCCGGGAGTCACTGTGGGCCTGGGCACCCTTATCTGCGAACATGGGTGTCTTGGTGGGTCTCGTGCCCCACCCTGTGCGTGTACATGGTGTGTGCCTGTGTGTGTGTGCCAGTTAGGACATGTACGTGTGTGGGCCTGTGTCTGCCTGTATGGGGGTTTCTGTGGGTGAGCTCTGCGTTGTATCTGAGTGGGTCTACATGTCCTTGGCTGAGTGTGGGCGTCTGGGGGGTCTGTATGCCCTCGTGTGGAAGCAGAACTTATTGGCCATAGGAAACCCACCTTCTTTTTTTGTCTTCTGCTAAAAGAGGAACTCAGCCTAGGCAAGCTGTGAAAGGCTGCAGAGAAGACGTTCGCACCCTGACACGTAACTCTCACGCTGTCCTGCAGAGGTGGTGAGCATCACACTCTGCTCTGGGTTGGTCTTTGAGTCCTTCCCTTCTCCCTGCTTTTCTTCCTTGCTGGACGCACCCTGGCTTATTCAACCCCTGTGTGTGCAGCTTGGCTGTATCTGGACCTGCTTTGCAGGCAACGCCACAGCTGACACGAACAGTCGCCAGTCTCAGAGCCGCTCCTCAGCGGAGATGTGTTGGGTCAGAGGGTCTGTGTTTTCTTTCCTTTCTTCTTTTTTGAGACAGGGTCTTGCCCTGTCACCCAGGCTGGGGTGCAGTGGCACTATCATGGCTCATTGCAGCCCTGACGTCCCTGGGCTCAGGTGATCCTCCCACCTCAGCCTCTCAAGTAGCTGGGACTACAGGCATGTGCTACCATGCCTGGCTAATTTTTGTATTTTTTTTTATAGAGACAGGGTTTCACCATGTTGCCCAGGCTGGTCTCGATCTCCTGAGCTTCAGCCTACCTTAGCCTCCCAAAGTGCTCAGGTTACAGACATGAGCCACCGTGCCTGGTCACTGTGTGTTTTCAGTTTGGGGAGACGTGTCTGCCCATTGAGACTGTGCCCGCTGCCTGTGGGGTTGCAAGGATGTCACCCCACACTCACAGTCTGCCTTCTTTCATGAGAGCTGCTCTGTCAAGTCTATTGGTTAGGACAGGAGCCTGGGCAGTCGCCCTGAGTACCCTGATGTCGCCAGCCTGAGGGTACACTGTGGGTGGGCCCCGAGCTACCCTTCCATGGGCTGTGCCATGTGGATGTTGAGTCTGGGGTCAGGGAGCCCTGCTGGGGTATCTCACACTCCTCTTCAGCCAGAGTTTGGGGATGGCATTCGGGGTTCTGTGGGTGTGTCTCGAGGGAGTGTGGGGCTTGTGGTAGCCACAGTTTGTCACATAAGTGGAGCTTGAGGCCCACAAGGTCAGGGGATGGTGGTTAGCAGCCGTGAGGAGAGGCTGCATTGGGGCTGAATTTTGTGATTTGGGGTGTTCGTGGGGTCAGGAGGGGTCAGTTCACAGCTCCTGGAAACCAGAGGCGTGACACAGGCCAGGCCTGGCAAGTGGTGGCCTCGTCCCCCTTGGCCTTAGTGGCCCAGGGATTGACCGGGGTGTGGGCTGGGCCAGGCAGTCACTGGTCTTGGCTGGGGAGCGGCTGACCGTGGCCTCAGCACCGGGCACTGGGAGAATGTCCCAGGCCTGCTGTCACCGAGCTGCTGTCCTGGGGTGGGGCTGGCCACGCTGGCCTGACTCTGGGCCTCCCTGGGGGCGTTGCTGGGGGCCTCTCCCTTCCATGCATTTTGGGAGGGGCCCAGGCTAGTGCCGGTGCCTTCCTCTGCCCACTAGGGCTGGCTGGCAGCCTGCCCAGTGATCCCCGTGTGGCCTGAGCTCTGGGCACCCCTCCTGCTCTTTGCCCTGCAGGACACTGACTGCCACCCACACCTTCTTCAGAGCAGGATGTTCTAGGAGGGTCTTCCCTTAAGCCTCAGTAGTGGGGAGCCCAGTGTCAGAGGCATCCCTCAGAGCACAGAATCTTCCCATGCAAATATCCCACTGTGTGTCTGGCTTCCTCTGAAGCCAGCCACGAGTCTGGGTCCTCTTTTCGCACTACCGGTATCTGATGAGTCTGGGAATCTGAGCCCCTCCCAGACTCTAGCTCTGCTCTCCTGAGCCTGTCCTAAAGGCTGGTCTGGCACCACAGCCCCCGCCGGTCACATTGGAGATGTGGTGGGCACGATGGAAGGGATGGGGACCCTGAGGGCAGTGGGGATGGGGGAGACTGCCAGGTGCTGAGCTCAGGACCCCAGGGAGGCCGGCTGGAGGTGTCAGGTCCTCCTGGCCACAAAAGCAGCAGCCCCAGGGGCCTTTTCTTCCTCCCAGAAGCACCTCACCGATGCCCGCTGCAACACCAGGGCCTGAGCCGGGGGTGCTCCCCCATCTGTACCCCCAGCACTCAGGGCTCAGAAAGGCCCTTTGCTCTGTTCGTGGGCTGGGCATTGTTCCAGCTGTGAGCTTGTGAGAGCATCGTTCCGTGGAAATGGTTTCCATTTTCAGAAATAAATTGGCCTTTTCAAATGAACCTGTGAGGCCCTTTGGGTGTAGAGAGGATCGGCCAGGGAGGGAGGGAGCCGTGCTCAGCTCTGTCGGGCGGAACAGTGGTGGGGGCCTGGTAGCAAGGCCACTGACAGGGCACATCCTCTGTCTGGGGTGTGGGGTGAGGGAGTGATGGGTGCCAGTCAATGTGCATCTGAGCATTTTGTGGGGGTCTTGGAGGGACCCGAAGGAGAAGCAGACCTACATTTATGCGCAGCTGAGCACAGTGACACTGTACCCCTAGGGCAGGGGCCAGGGAGAAGCACCAGGACCCTGAGACAGCCTGAGCAACACACAGCATAGCTGTGCTGGCTTTATTCTTATTGCCACTTCGTATAGGTGTGGCAGCTGCCCTCCACCTGTCCCCGTGTGTGCAGGGACACCTGTCCCTCAGTCCACGCTGCGACTCGGATCTTCACACGGGCATGCATATGTGTAGCAGACATACAGACCCAGAGATTCATACAGAGTCCAGTGTGCATGTTGACCATCTCATCTCCAGCCAGGCAGGCCCTGGTAGGAGGGGTGGATTCTGCCTTGTGGCCAGAGTCCAGGCCTGTCTGCCCTGCTCTCTCTCCTCCATCAACTCTCCAAGATGAGCCTCAGCTGTAGCTGTGGCCCTGCAGGTTAAGTGCTCCCAAGAGGCCTAGGCCATTAAGACCAGTGAGAGGGCCGGGCGCGGTGGCTCATACCTGTAGTCCCAGCACTTTGGGAGACCAAGGTGGCAGATTGCTTGAGCCCAGGAGTTCGAGACCAGTCTAGGCAATGTGGTGAAACCCCATCTCTACAAAAAAATACAAAAGGCCGGGTGCGGTGGCTCACGCCTGTAATCCCAGGACTTTGGGAGGCCGAGGTGGGCGGATCACCTGAGGTCAGGAGTTCAAGACCAGCCTGGCCAACATGGCGAAACCCCGTCTCTACTAAAAATACAAAAATTAGCCGGGCGTCATGGTGGGTGCCTGTAATCCCAGCTACTCGGGAGGCTGAGGCAGGAGAATTTCTTGGACCCAGGAGGCGGAGGTTGCATTGAGCCGAGATCACGCCACTGCACTGCAGCCTGGGGGACAGAGCGAGACTGTCTCAAAAACACCAGAAAAACAAACATTAGCTGGGTATGGTGGTGCACGCCTATAGTCCCAGCTGCTTGAAAGGCTGAGGCGGGAGAATCGCTTGAGCCCAGGAAGTCAAGGCTGCAGTGAGCCGAGATCGTGCCACTGCACCCCAGCCTGGGTGACGGAGTGGGGACCTGTCACAAAGAAAAAAAAAAAGACCAGCGAGAGGCCCAGGCCTGGCGTCCTCTAAGCAGGTAATTGGGCAGCTTAGCTCTCTCGAAAGAGATAAGTAATTCAGGGCCAGTTTCCCTCAGAGTGGGAGGTGAATTCTCCAGGGAAGCTGGGAGAAAACACACTTTATTTATAAAACTGGGAAGGGGCCATTTCTCGTTTAAATTCAGGATTCCCCACCATGCCTCGGGGCACCCGCTGCCTCTCTCTTTCCCCCTCCAGTCAGCAATGAACTGTCCCCACAGGAGGTCATGTTAGACAGGACCATAGACACCGGGCACCTTAGCTCAGGGCAGGTGAGAGGGGCCAGGGTAGCCAGACTGGGTCCTCAGCCATCTCCCAGATACCCGACCTTAGGCCCTGAGTCATTCATCCACTGCACAAATACTTGCCCAGGAGGACTGCGGTGAACACAGGGAACAATTCCTGCTCTCGTGGGGCTGGCCCTTTGGTGGGGGAGGCAGATGGTGGATGAAATAGTGCAGTGCACTGTGGAGCAGGAGGAAGGGGAGCTCTGGGGGCAGCAGGAGGCCACTGGGCCTTGCAGAGAAGGCAACGCTTGTGCTGAAACCCGGAGTGGGTGGGGGAGGCTGGGCGAGTGGGGGCAAGGCCCCTGGGGGAAGAGGGCCCTTGGGACCAGGTCGTAAAGCCAGAGGTTCTGGAGGTGACAGTTGGGGGAGCAGAGGCCTGAGCAGGTTGGGGAAGTGGCTGTTGCAGGGAAGCCGGAGGTCACGGTGGCGTGTAGGTCTGGCTGCCTGTGGGCAGCCCCCACCCTGACCAAGGCCTTCGGCAGTGGGGGTTTACAGGGCTACTGGGGCTGGGGTATCGAGGCCTCCCTCTCAGCTCTGAACCTCATCTGCTAAAGCTGTGCCTGCCCTACCCACATGCCTCCTGCCGCCCCAGGCGCGTGTAGGCGGCAGGCTCAGGGAACCTGGTGCAAAGATCCCATTGTGACTGAAGCACGCAGACAGGAAGGAGGGCGACTGTTCCCTAGGGCCCAGGCCTGTCTCCTCTTGGGGCTGGGAGGGTTGCTTGAATCAGTTATCAAAGCGCTTGCAGCTTCCTGCTCACACAAAGGCCCCAATCCAAGCACAGGAGGGCAGGCCTCCAGGACAGTCTTCCCCAGTGGTGACTGCTCCCTGTTCTCCTTGCCTTGTCCAGTCCTAGACCCTAATAACCAGGAATAGGCCCTGGAATGGGCCTGTCCTGAGCTCGGAAGCTTCCAGGTGCTCTCTGGAGGCTCAATCTGAGAGGGCTTCACTGAGGAGGTGTCACTGTGCCTGGCCTCAGGGCCGTGTCCCTGGGTGATCTCAGTGTGTCTGGAGATGTAGGAGAGGGCTGGAGGGGTCTCACCCTGTCCTCAGGGCTGGGTGCAGCTGTGGCCACTCGGAGATCGTGGGCAGAGTGGGCAGGCAGGTGCAGGCGCCTTTGAGTCTCCAGGGGAGGGGGTTATTCAGGTGTGTCAGTGCGTGTGGACACACGTGGCTGGGCGGGAGTGTGTGTATGTCCTGTGACACCCTTCACTGGTGCCTGCAGCGTCAGAGCACCCTGAGCCCCCAAAGAGGGCCCAGGAGTGTCCGAGGCCTGCTGTGGAATATGTCTGGCTTTCTCGTCTGGCCGTGAATTCTTGCTGAAGGATCCTCAGATGGGAAAGGCTGATGCATGCCCAGATCGGGAGGCTTCTGACTCCCCTGTTGGCTCCTGGCCTGGAGACGACCCTGCAGGCCGGCAGTCCATGTACCTCCACAGGAGGACCGTGCCCACGTGGCTGGTTTCTGGGCCTGGGGAGTGTGGCCGCAGCTCTGGGATGCTCCAGGGGTTAGATCTGTTGACCTTGGACCGGGCTTTCCATCGTGGGCGATGAGGAGGGGTGGGAAGGTTGGAGGAGAAAGGCTGGGTGAGGCAGCCCCCACTGCCCTTTCTGGATCTCTCCCCTTGGGGACATCCAGACAGGAGAGAACAGATCCAGGCTGGCAGCTGGTAGGGTCGGAATGATGGGCCCTGTTGGAGGTGAGGGAGCTTCTGCCCTTGCCCGTTCTCTTCCCCTTCTAACCTGCCTGGCACCAACCCCGACCTCAGAGGATGGATAATGGTCTGAGCCTGTGGCAGAAGCTTCAGCTACCCTTGAGGACTGGCTGATCCCAGTGCTGCGACTGCAGTACACACACACACACACATATACACGCACACACACATGCACGCACACACACACACATACATACGCACATGCACATACACGCATATACACACACACATGCACAGACACATACACACATACACATGCACATACACGCACACATGCACACATACACGCACACACGCACATACACGCACATACACGCACACAGACGCATGTGCACATACACGCACACACACACACATACACACGCACACATACACACACACGCACATACGCGCGCATACACACACGCACATACACGCGCACATACACGCGCATACACACACACGCACATACGCACACGCACATGCACATACACGCACGCACATACATACACACACGCACATACACACACACGCACACACGCACATACACACCTGCTCACAGATTCTAGCACACACAGACCTTAGCACACATGTACACACAAGCACACAGATGCCAGCATACACACCTGCCCTCCCACACATGGTCACACACTTACACTCCATTTTTGCATGAACTTCTCCAGATCAACTCTGGATTGTGCACTGCCATGTCCTGCCTGCCAGGTCGTCTCCAGGCCAGGAGCCATTGCTTGTGGGTGGTGGAGTGGGGCTCTCTTGGGCTGACTGCTGTGAGACGAACTGGGCTGGGGAAGGCTGGGTGGCGGTGTGGGACCAGGCCCTGCTGGAGAGGGGTCGGGGGTGGGGTGGAATGTTAGAGTTAGGGGCAGTGGCCAGGTCAGGGGCAGAGCCCCACGGCCACACACTTGCTGCCCTGCATCCTCGTGGCATCCACGGCCACACGCTTGCTGCCCTGCATCCTCGTGGCATCCACGGCCACACGCTTGCTGCCCTGCATCCTCGTGGCATCCACGGCCACATGCTTGCTGCCCTGCATCCTCGTGGCATCCACCGCCACATGCTTGCTGCCCTGCATCCTCGTGGCATTGGCGTTGGTGCACATGCACGTTTCATTCCCCGTGTTCATGGCATCCAGCCCCCATGTGTCATGTTCGCACACCCTGTCTCATTTGCTCATGCAAGGCTAACATCGTTGTACCCACACACGTCTGCATGCATGACTTGATGCATTTTTGGGCCCCACTTCAGGCTTCACATGCTGGCTGCACACATTCCTGCTCACATGTCCCGTGGACATGCCCTGAGTCTCTCTGATAAGGTTCAGAGCCCAGGAGGGCACCTCTCACTCGGGGGAGCCTGTTCCTGACCCTGTTCTCTGCTCAAGGAGCCTCAGGAGGGTCACTGGGTGAGCATCACGGAGGAGCCAGCAGCTGCAGGGCTGGAAGGGCCACGGCCCACGCCTTTCTGTGGCCAGTGAGCAGGGATCCTGCTGTGATGAAATCTCAGGCAGGCTGTGGCACAGGGGATGCCAAAGGTGAATCTGTGTAGCTGTGAGGACCCTGAAGAAGAGCTTTGCCGGGGGCGGGCAGCTGGGGCAGTGCTGGGAGGTGGCACCTGGCTGGCGCATGTTGTATCCTCTGTCTCCGAATCCCTGTTCTCTGCACAGAGCTAGACATTTTGCCGCACTGGCGAGGCCCGGAGTGGAGTCACCCTCAGCTCTGGGGACCCCGCTATGGGCCAACTCCTCCCTGGACCTCCTGCTGATGGGCTGCCCTGATTCCTATCTCCACCCATTTGCTCCCAGCACCTCTGCTGGTCCATGTAACCGATGTGCCCTGCATGCCAGGCCCTGGGCTCAGTGCTGGGGGCCCAGACTGGGCTGGGACCTGGCAGGGGTTGGGGTGGTACCTCTGTCCAGGGCTTGTGGATGGGACTCTTTTGCTACTGCCCTGGCAGCAGCCAGGAGGGGGCCCAGCCGAGGACTGCAGCTCTACCCAGTCCAGAACGTTTGACCAGGCAGGGGATGGGCTCCACTTCCAGAGTCTGTGATGGGGTTTTTTTTTTTGTCAGAGGAACTGAGCTAGAAAGAGATGTAAATGATAGTTTAGCTCTGAGAAGCAGATAAACCTTTATAAGTCAGAAGGGGCCTCAGTTTCTCCATTTGTCCTGGCCCTGTTTGTCACATGCCCTGCAGGACACACACATCTGTCTCTCCTGCATAGCCCTCCACGGAGTCTCCTGGGCCAGGTTCAGGGACCACCCTGTCCCCATCCCAGTGTGCTCAGCCCAGGGCAGTAGGGCACATCACACCAGGTCTTCAGTAGCCTCCCTCCTCCGTCCCCAGGGATGTCGCATGGATGGCAGGTGGAGGAGGCTTTTACCAGGAGAGGCAGAACTGGCAGGAGCAGGTTTTTAAAGTCTTGAGGTTGTCATAGCAACTGCATCCCTGCTGAGGTTCGGTGGCTGTGCAGACGTCCATGTGCTGGAGCTGGGCATGTACAAAAGCCATGTGGCGGCTCCAGGCTGCTGCTGTGGCACAGGTGTGCCTTGGCGTTGGTGAGCTGTGGCACGGCTGTGCGGTGGTGCAGGTGAGGTGAGGTGTGAGGTGGTATACGTGGCCTTGCGGGGCAGTTTTCCTTGCCTGTGACCTCGGCCTATATCCAGCTCCAAAATGTGGTCTGCAGTGGGGAAGGGCAGGAGCTGGATCTGGCCCTCCCCTGTGCTGACCTAGATTCTGCCCGGCCTGCAGGTCCTGCAGCAGACGTGTCTATAATGAATCTAGTTGTGCAGGTTCCATGGTCCCCATAGCTTTTGGTACCCAAGGGGGTAGACAGAGGTTTGAATCTAGGACTGGGCAGCTCCCTCGCCTTCCATCCCCACAACTGTGGCCTCAGTCATCAACGGACGAGGCCAAGTCGGTAGCGGAAGCCACGCCGTGCCCTTGGCTGGGTCCTGTGGCCTTCGGGCTGCCACCCTGAGCTGGGGATGGAGGTGGGGCATGGGGCTGCCACCCGCGCCTCGATGGTGCTTGCAGCTGTGGTGCTAACAATTCTAATGCCACGCTGTCATCTTTTTGGCTTCTGGAATTTTGAGCCAATTTGGGCTCACCAGGGTGATGCCGCCCCTCATCTGGCCGAGCCTTCTGGGAGCCTGAGGGAGTCGAGACCCCACCCTAAGCGGGGCATGGCATGGGCCACGTCACCATCCATCTTGTGTTTATGGGATGATTTAAAAGAACACGGCAGTCTTGGAAGAGTGGTGACGGCGTTTAGCTTAATGGCTTTTGATGCAGAAGCCAAAAGCGTGGTCTGGGCCAGACCTAGGCAGTCAGGGCTCTGGGCTGGGCAAGGGCACCGTTTGAAAGGCCGGGTGGGGATCAAGGGGAGCCAGGGTTCAGGCTGGAGGCCCCCTGAGGGGAGATGAGGGTCTGCAGGGGCTGTGGCATGAGGATCTTCATGGCAGCAGTCTTGGAGGAGAGCAAAGTCCAGACAAGCCTAGGGACGGGACAGAGGAGGTAGACAGAGGTGGACAGAGGTGTAGGAGGCCGGCCACGGCCCACTGCACAGGGGGTCTTGGGGATGCCAGCTCAGCCCCAGGCCTCAGCTTAATGGCTGCCTCCCGCCCCGGTCGGGGCCCACTTCTTGTGCCCAGGGCCCTCTCTAAGCTCTTCATCATGGCCCGTCTCCGCCTCCGCCCGGACTCCAGGCCAGCTGGGCAGTGCTGTGTCTGTGCTGTGCGTCTTTTGAGCTTCGTCTCCAGCCCTGGACCCTGGGGCTCCTCCTTCCCGGGCCTCTTCCTGAAGCCTGAGGAGCCACCCTCTGCTGGGGGAGGCTGAGTGTCCCTGCCTAGTCTAGGTGAGGGGAGTCACAGCCCGGCCCAGACCCCACCGCTTACATGTGTGGCAAGTCATGGCCTTGCTCTCCAGAAGCCACGGCAGCCGGGTGAGGGTACTGTGAGCACAGGACTTCGTGTCCATCTTGGTTGTGCCCTCTCAGGAGCGTCAGCCTGGTGACCTTGTGACCTCTTATGTCCCCTCTGCAGGAAGGGTGACCAGCAGTCTGGATTGGCCTGGGACTGTCCAGGTTTTAGCACTGAATGCCCCACATCCCAGGAATTCTCTTGGTCCCAGACACACTGTTTATCAGTAGGTTCTACCCGGGGGACATGTGAGAAAGTGTTCCCTCCAGGAGAAGCTGTGCAGGGCATGAGCGCACCCTGATATTGAGGGGGGGGTCTGGGCAAGCTGTGCGGGACATGAGGGCACCCTGAGGTGGGGGAGGGGGCCTGAGCAAAGCTGTGTGGGGCATGAGGGCACCCTGATGTGGGGGAGGGGGCCTGAGCAAAGCTGTGCGGGGCATGAGCGCAGCCTGATGTGGGAGGGGCAGGCCTGGGCTCAGCCAGAAGACAGCCCCAGTTCCTCCAGCATGGCTGGGCCCCATCCCACCTCACTGCCTTCCATCTTCCACCTTTGCTGACTCCTGGGATCTGAGCCTCCTCCTGGTCTGTCTCTGGTTCTGAATGCCCCCTATGTGCCGGGTGCTGACAGCTAAAAACACATCCGTGTTTCATTTTGTCCCCACAATGACCAGGGGCAGTACTACTGTCATCCCATTTAGCAGATGAGAACAGGAGGCTCTGACGGAGTTTCCCTGGAGCGTGCTTGCTAACCGTAGAGCAACGGGGCACTCAGCTTCCGCATGGAGCTTCCCACAGCCTGTGGCTTCCTCTCAGGGCTCCGGTAGTGTTGAATGTGGGGAGCTCACACTCTCACCAGGGAGACCTCATACCTGCTGCTTATCACCTGGGAGATGTTTTCTGCCTGCAGAGGCTCCATCACATCTTTGGCTGCTCAGGGGGAGGTGAGTGGGGCCCTGCTCACTCAGGACAAAGGAGGCTGAGGTGGAGCTCTAGGCCCCTCTTCCCCACCCACTTGAGTGCACCCCGAAGGCACGTGGAGCCCCTGGGGTGCTGCCTGTGATCGGGCCAGAGACTGCTCCACTGTCCAAACTGTGCTCATAGGTATGTGGCCTGGGGACTGTTGCCGTGGAACCTGGGTAAAGAGCCCTGTGGACCTGTGTTCCAGACTCAGGCCAGTCAAGGATGCCACTGTGGCCTAGACAGTCTCCTGAGGGGAGCAGACCAGGTGGAGGTCAGGAGTACAGGTCTGGGACTGGCTTTTTCCTTGCTGTGTGGCCCAGGGTGAGTTACCCAACCTCTCTGAGCCTCTGTTTCCTCACTTGTCAAATGGGATCATAATTTTCCTGCCTCAGGCTGGAGGCTTGCACATGTTGGGCCAGTGTGCAGTGCAGAGGGAGCCCCGTCTGAGGTCTCACCTGCCCGTGCTGCTCTGGACCTGGTCTGGGGTTTCGGCCTTGGGCCTGGGCAGCACAGGTGGATGCTTGGAGGGAACACTGACCTCAAGACAGCTGTGAGTAGGACGGGAGGCTGGTGAGCGGCAGCGAGCTGCAAGCCACTGGCAGGAAGAACTTCCCAGAGGTAGAGTGTGTGAGAGTGTGTGAGAGTGTGTGTGTGTGTGTGTGTGTGGTGTGTGTGTTTGTGTGTGTGTGTGCGCGCGCGCACCCTTCTTAGCCTGGGTAAAGAATTGGGAGACCAGCAGGCCAGCGCTGGCTCTGCCATGGAGGGGAAGCACTTCGAAGCCCCGCTGTTCCTGGACTAGCTCTGCTGAACCACAGAGGGACCACCGTTTTCCCTTGGCTGGGGTAGAGGAACAGGGTCCTTCCTGTGGCTCCTGGCTGAGCCAGGTTCTGTGCGATGCAGCCCAACCCTGACCCCCAGTGGCCAGTTCCGAGAACTGCTGCAGAGGAAAAGGGACCGTTCAGTAGAGTAGGGGTGGGGGCTGGCGCGGTTTCCGGTGACCCTGCCCAGGGCCCTCTGCCCCTTCCTGAATAGGCTGGGTGCCCCCTAGGGAGGCCCCAGTGCTGGAGCTTCGGGCTTGGTGACAGGACTGCCGTGGCTTGCGCGGCATTCATTTTCGAGTGGACATGGGGGCAGGCAGGCCAGTCTCTGATGATTTAAGGATGCTGTGGTTTGAATATTTGTCACCTCCAAAACTCAAGTTGGAATTTAATCCCCAGTGTGGCAGTATTGAGAGGTGGGGCCTTTAAGAGGTGATTGGGTCACAAGAGCTCTGCCCTCATGAATAGATTAATTTATTTATAGATTAATGGGTTATCATAGGAGTGGGGCTAGTGGCTTTATAAGAAGAGAGAGACCTGAGCCAGCACGCGCAGCCCCTCAGCATGCGGCGCCCTGCACTGCCTTGGGACTCTAGGGTTCCCACCAGCAAGAAAGCCTCACCAGATGTGGCCCATTGGCCTTGGACTTCCCAGCCCCCAGAACTGTAAGAAATACATTTTGTTTCTTTTAAATTACCCAGTTTCTGTTATAAGCAGCAGGAAACAGTCTAAGACAAGGGGCAAGCCAGCCCCTGCTGCCCACAAGGAGCTCCATTTTGGTGTTGAGAGACCCAAACACACAACTATGCTCTTTGTCTTCCTAGAGACTTGTTTTGTGGTGGCCCCAACCTCAACTTGCCAGCAATTTGTAAAAGAACCAAGTCAATTTTACATAGCAAATTAAACCCCAGGGTAAATGTGTGTACCTGGATTCCAATAATAGGTAAAGATTCTTAATGGTGAAAACTACGACTCCTGTTAAAACTCTTGTGTTCTGTTCTTGCCACTGAGTTTAAACAACAAATCTGTGCTAATCGTATAAAGAATATTTTTGTCTGGACTATCTACGGCCATGTTCTCTACCCTGGATGTGCATAGAATCCCCTGGGTACTTCAGGAGCTCCCTAGAGCTGGCTCCACCCCCATGCCCAGGCTCTGATGTGCTTGGTCTGGGTTGGGGCCTGGGCACCAATATTGTCCTAGTTTTGTGTTGCTATGAAGGAATATCTGAGGCTGGATAATTTCTTTTTCTTTTTCCTAGGTGAGGAGCAAGGATAGAGGCTGGGTCATTATAAAGAAAAGAGGTTTGCTTGGCTCACAGTTCTACAGGCTGTACAGGAAGCATGGTGCCGGCACCTACTTCTGAGGAGGCCTCAGGGAGCATGCACTCATGGCGGGAGGTGTCTCATGGTAAGAGAAGAGGCGAGAGAGAGGGGAGATGTCAGGCTTTTTTAAAACAACCAGCTCGTGTGGGAACTAATAGAGCAAGAACTCACTCATCACCACGAGGAGGGCACTAAACCATTCATTCTGGATCCTTCCCTGTGACCCGAACACCTGCCACCAGGCCCCACCTCCAACATCAGGGATCAAATTTCAACATGAGGTTTGGGGACAAACATCCAAACTATAGCAGATATTTTTGAAGAACACCCAGGTGTTCAAACCTGGGGTGAAGCCATGGGTTAATACTGTTTTTCAGACACAGCTGGAGACCTGGGATTCCTACACCACAGAGCCTCCCTGCCAGAGTTCTCAGCTCCTGGGGAGGCCGAGGCGGGTGGATCGCTTGAGGTCAGGAGTTTGAGACCAGCCTGGCCAACATGGTGAAACCCCGTCTCTACTAAAAATACAAAAAAAGTAGCCAGGCGTGGTGGCACACACCTGTAATTCCAGCTACTCAGGAGGCTGAGGCATGAGAAGCACTTGAACCTGGGAGGCAGAGGTTGCAGTGAGCTGAGGTCTCACTACTGCACTCCAGCCTGGGTGATGGAGTGAGACACTGTCAAAAAAAAAAAAAAAAAAAAAAAAAAAGAAAAGAAAAAGAAGTATCATGATAAAAGAAATAACATTTTAAAAAAAGACAGTGTAGTATTTGCATCAAGATAGACAGATCAATAGAACAAATTAGAGAGACCAGAAATAGACCCACAAATCACAAATATGAGCAAGTGATTTTCAACAAAGGTGCAAAGGCAATTCAATAAAGCCAAGTTTTGTTCTCAGTAAATGATGCTAAACAGTTGGATATCCATATGCAAAAAAATGAACTTTGATCCATACCTTCTACTATATTAAAATATTAAGTCAATATGGATCATAAACCTAAATGTAAAACCTAAAATTATAAAACTTCTGTAAGAGGACATAGAAGAAAACCTTTGCAAACTCAGATCAGGCAAAGCATTATTAGATAGGATATCAAAACATAATCCATCAAATAAATAAGATGTTTCATCAAAACTAAGAACTTGTGCTCTTCCAAAGACACTGCTAAGAAAATGAAAAGACAAGCCCAAGGCTGTAAGAAAATTTTTGCAAATCACATATTTGATAAAGGACTTGTATCCAGAATATATCAAGAACTCTCAAAACTCAATAACATTAATGAAAAAAAACAGACTGTGTAAAATATTTTAAAGAGGTTTATTCTGAGTCAATATGAATGACCATGGCCTGGAGAACAGTTTGGAGCGGTCCTGAGAAAGCCTGGAGAACAGTTTTGAGTTTCCTGAGAAAGCCTGGAGAACACAGTTTCGAGTTTCCTTAGAAAGCCTGGAGAATAGAGTTTCGAGTTTCCTGAGAAAGCCTGGAGAACACAGTTTCGAGAGGTCCTGAGAAAGCCTGGAGAACACAGTTTCGAGAGGTCCTGAGAAAGCCTGGAGAACAGAGTTTCGAGAGGTCCTGAGAAAGCCTGGAGAACACAGTTTCGAGAGGTCCTGAGAAAGCCTGGAGAACACAGTTTCGAGAGGTCCTGAGAAAGCCTGGAGAACACAGTTTCGAGAGGTCCTGAGAAAGCCTGGAGAACACAGTTTCGAGAGGTCCTGAGAAAGCCTGGAGAACAGAGTTTCGAGAGGTCCTGAGAAAGCCTGGAGAACAGAGTTTCGAGAGGTCCTGAGAAAGCCTGGAGAACACAGTTTCGAGAGGTCCTGAGAAAGCCTGGAGAACACAGTTTCGAGTTTCCTGAGAAAGCCTGGAGAACACAGTTTCGAGAGGTCCTGAGAAAGCCTGGAGAACAGAGTTTCGAGAGGTCCTGAGAAAGCCTGGAGAACACAGTTTCGAGAGGTCCTGAGAAAGCCTGGAGAACACAGTTTCGAGAGGTCCTGAGAAAGCCTGGAGAACAGAGTTTTGAGTTTCCTGAGAAAGCCTGGAGAACGCAGTTTCGAGAGGTCCTGAGAAAGCCTGGAGAACACAGTTTCGAGAGGTCCTGAGAAAGCCTGGAGAACACAGTTTCGAGTTTCCTGAGAAAGCCTGGAGAACAGAGTTTTGAGTTTCCTGAGAAAGCCTGGAGAACACAGTTTCGAGAGGTCCTGAGAAAGCCTGGAGAACAGAGTTTCGAGAGGTCCTGAGAAAGCCTGGAGAACACAGTTTCGAGAGGTCCTGAGAAAGCCTGGAGAACAGAGTTTCGAGTTTCCTGAGAAAGCCTGGAGAACACAGTTTCGAGAGGTCCTGAGAAAGCCTGGAGAACAGAGTTTCGAGTTTCCTGAGAAAGTGTGCCCCCAGCAGTCAGATTACACTTTGGTTTGATAGATTTCAGAGAGGCAGGAGTTACAGGCAAAGACAGAAATCAGTACATAGAAGGTAGACATTGGTTTGGCCCCAAATGGCAGGATATTTTGAAGCAGGGTGTACAGATTATATGTGGATTCAGAGATTCTTTAATTTGCAACTGGTTAAAGGAATAAAGTTTAATTAAAAATTTGGAGTCATCAGAAAGGAACGTTTTGAGTTAAGATATAAGCCTCTTAACCCATAGGAGTGTGTGACTTAACTCCTGTCTGGCACAGCCTTAGGTACTGTTTATAATTTGATATCTTATTGTCACAAAGAGTTTGTTTTGTTAGTCTTATGAAATCTATTTTAACATTAATGCTTGAGGTGTATGATGAGATGTGTCCAACTTCCCTTCCCATCATGGCCAGGGATTCAGTTTTTAAGGTTTTCTTGGGTTCTCTTGGCCAAGAGGGGGTCTGTTGAGTTGGTGGGGTGCTTAGGATTTCATTGTTTTTTTTTTGAAACAGAGTCTCCCTCTATTGCCCAGGATGGAGTGCAGTGGTGTTATCTCAGCTCACTGCAACCTCTGCCTCCTGGGTTCAAGCAATTCTCCTGCCTCAGCCTCCCAAGTAGCTGGGATTACAGGTGTGCACCACCACGCCCAGCTAATTTTTTTGTATTTTTAGTAGAGACGGGGTTTCACTGTGTTAGCCAGGATGGTCTCGATTTCCTGACCTCATGATCCACCCACCTTGGCCTTCCAAAGTGCTGGGATTACAGGAGTGAGCCACCGTGCCCGGACACCCCTTGCTAGGTTTTTTTTTGTATTTCTAGTAGCAGTGCTGGGATTACAGGTGTCAGCCACCATGACTGGCTCAAATACTACACTGTCTTGATTACTACAGCTTTATACTCAAATACTACACTGTCTTGATTACTACAGCCTTATACTCAAATACCACACTGTCTCGATTACCACAGCTTTATACTCAAATGCCACACTGTCTCGATTACCACA
This sequence comes from Pongo pygmaeus, assembly GCF_028885625.2. Classification (NCBI taxonomy): domain Eukaryota; kingdom Metazoa; phylum Chordata; class Mammalia; order Primates; family Hominidae; genus Pongo; species Pongo pygmaeus. Next base: position 66,864,950 of record NC_072394.2, read on the forward strand.
GCTTTATACTCAAATGCCACACTGTCTTGATTACCACAGCTTTATACTCAAATGCCACACTGTCTTGATTACCACAGCTTTATACTCAAATATCACACTGTCTTGATTACCACAGCTTTATACTCAAGTACTACACTGTCTTGATTACTACAGCTTTATACTCAAATGCCACACTGTCTTGATTACCACAGCTTTATACTCAAATGCCACACTGTCTTGATTACCACAGCTTTATACTCAAATGCCACACTGTCTTGATTACCACAGCTTTATACTCAAATGCCACACTGTCTTGATTACCACAGCTTTATACTCAAATGCCACACTGTCTTGATTACCACAGCTTTATACTCAAATGCCACACTGTCTTGATTACCACAGCTTTATACTCAAATGCCACACTGTCTTGATTACCACAGCTTTATACTCAAATGCCACACTGTCTTGATTACCACAGCTTTATACTCAAATACCACACTGTCTTGATTACTACAGCTTTATACTCAAGTACTACACTGTCTTGATTACTACAGCTTTATACTCAAGTACTACACTGTCTTGATTACTACAGCCTTATACTCAAATACCACACTGTCTTGATTACTACAGCTTTATACTCAAATGCCACACTGTCTTGATTACCACAGCTTTATACTCAAGTACTACACTGTCTTGATTACTACAGCCTTATACTCAAATACCACACTGTCTTGATTACTACAGCTTTATACTCAAGTACTACACTGTCTTGATTACTACAGCTTTATACTCAAGTACTACACTGTCTTGATTACTACAGCCTTATACTCAAATACCACACTGTCTTGATTACCACAGCTTTATACTCAAATGCCACACTGTCTTGATTATCACAGCTTTATACTCAAACGCCACACTATCTTGATTACTACAGCTTTATACTCTGTTTTGAGGTCAGGTAGTGTGAGTCCCTCTAACTTCGTTTTTCAAAGTTGTTTAGGGGATTATAGGTTCTTTGCCAATTTCTATGCAAATTTTAGAATCAGTTTGTTAATTTCCACAAAAAAGCCTCTTGCAATTTTAATTGCATTAAATCTATAGGTCAGTTTGGGTAGAATCGGCATATGGAGTTTTCTGATCCATGAACACAGCATAACTCCTATTTACATCTTTAATTTCTCTCAGCAGTTTTACAGTGTTTAATGTATGGCTTCTGTCAGTTGTATTTCTAGGTATTTCATATTTTTGATGCTATTATAAATAGCATTATTTTTAAAAACATTCATTTGATTATTCATTTCTAGGATATAGAAATCCCATAGATTTTTGTGTATTGATTTTGTATCCTGAAACTTTGCTGAAGTTGCTTATTAGTTCTAGTAGCTTTTTTGTGGATTATACCCAACTTTCTACACAGATGATCATGTCTGTGAATTAGACAATTTTTCCTTTCTAATCTGGACACCTTTTATTTCTTTTTCTTGCCTTATTGGTTTGGTTAGAGTGTCCAGTACAATGTTGAGTAGAAGTGAACATCCTTGTCTCCGTCTTGCTCTGAGGAGAGACACGGATTAAGATTTAACTTGGGTTTTTCATATCAGGCTGACACATTCTTCCTATTCCTAGTTTGCTGAGAGTCTTTATGAGGGATGGATTTTAGATTTTGTCAAATGCTTTTTCTGTGTCTATTATGATAATCATGTGTTTCCTTTTTTAGTTTGTTAATATAATGAATCACACTGATTTTGTTAAACTAACCTTACATTCTGGAATAAACCCTGCTTGGTCATATTATAGTATTTTTTCGAATATTGATGGATTTTGATTTACTAAAATGTTGTTAATAATTTTTGCATCCGTGTTTATGAGGGATATTGGTCTGTAATTTTTTTTCTTGTGGTGCTTTTCATATCAGAGTAATCCTGGCCTCAACGAATGAGTTGGGAGACAATCCCTCTTCTTCAGTTTCCTCAAAGAGTTCTGTGAAATTGGCATTCTTTTCTTTTTGGAGACAGAGTCTTGCTCTGTTGCTCAGGCAGGAGTGGCGTGGGTCACATCAGGGCTCACTGTAGCCTCAACTTCTGGCAAAGTGATCATCCCATCTCAGCCTTCCAAGTAGCTGGACCAGAAGTGTGAGCCACCACACCTGGCTAATTTTTAATTTTTAGTAGAGACGGGGTCTCACCATGTTGCCCAGGCTGGTCTTGAACTCCCCACACTCCAGGGATGACACCTTCACTCAAATCACAGCCCCTCTGGCTGTTCATTCCTGGAGCCCCTTGTGCTGCGTTGGCCCCTGCTTGGTCCTGGTCCGTCTGGCCACCCTCAGGCTCCTGCCTGGTGTGTCACACCTCCCTCATCTACTGTCCCTCCTGGCTCCAGGCACCTGCCCAGATGCCACTCCACCGTCTCCCCTCCTGTTTGAGATGCAGGGCATGACCACGGGTGCTGCTCTTAGATCTTCATGCTCTGCCTGCCCCACTGGGAAGCAGCTGAGACCTCAGTCAGCCACCTTGGGGGCCCAGATTAGTTTGAGACACCTGAGACCTGTTAAGTCCCGTCCCACAGACCCCTCTGAGCCTCCTCCATCACCACACATGTGGGAAGATCCAGGCCAGTGGGGCCTGGCCAAACTGGTGATGGGGAGCATCAAAGGGGCTTGGGGACACTTGGTGGCCAAAGGTTGGAGAGGGTGGAGGATGCTCAGCCAGAGCTGGAGCAGCCCCTTCGGTGGGACAATTGTAGAAAACTGATAGTAATGCAAACAATTCTTGTTCTAGAACTGCAAAGGAGTTTTGTCCAGAGGAATGAAGTAGATGAGTGTTTTGTGGATATTGACCTGTTTTGTGTCTATTTCACACCCTGGATTGTCGATCGTGGTTTGGGTCCTCCTTGGAACTGGGCTCTAACGCTCAACAGGCTTCTTCATTCATTGTTGTTGGGGGTTGAGTTGTGTCTCCTAAAAGATATGTTGGAGTCTCAGCCGGGTGTGGTGGCTCACGCCTGTAATTGCGGCACTTTGGGAGGCTGAGGCGGGTGGATCACGAGGTCAAGAGATCGAGACCATCCTGGCCAACATAATGAAACCCCGTCTCTACTAAAACAATACAAAAATTAGCCAGGCACGGTGGCAGGCATCTGTAGTCCCAGCTACTCGGGAGGCTGAGGCTGAAGAATCACTTGAACCTGGGAGGCGGAGGTTGCAGTGAGCCGTGATTGCGCCATTGCACTCCAGCCTGGCGACAGAGTGAGACTCCGTCAAAAAAAAAAAAAAAAAAAAGATATGTTGGAGTCTCAACCCCCAGCACCTGTGAGTGTGACCTTGTTTGGAAGTGGGGTCTTTGCAGATTTAATTAGTCCATTTGAGGCCATGGTGGACTGGGGTGTCCTTACAAGAAGAGGGAAATTTGGACACAGAAGATGCAGAGGACAGTGCTGTGTGAAGACAGAAGTGGTGGAGGCTGGAGGGATGCGTCTGTGAGCCAGGGAGCATCAAGGATTGCCAGCCAGAAACTAAAGGAGGCGAGGAAGGGTCACCCCTGTAGTCTTCGGAGGGAATGCAGCCCTGCTAATACTGGATTCCAGACTTCTGGCCTCCAGAACTAAGAGAGAATAATTTTCTGTTGTTTAAGCTAGTCTGTGTTCCTTTATTATGGAGCCCTAAGAGACCATGCAGTGTGCATGGAAGGGGCTGCTCCAGACAGAGGAAACCACACATGCAGATGTCCCAGGAATGGGGGATAGGGGAAGGAGGTGCTGGGTCATGGAGAACCTTTGAACTGTTTTCCTAAAGGCAATGGGAGGCTTTTTTAAAAAGCCCTAATTCTGGAAAAGGTTAAAGCACGCATTCTGAAGATGAAACTATGACTCTCATGCCAGAGGTTTTATTTAACTTGTGTTGGTTTTAACCCCTGGGCCTGAGAACAGAGAACAGGGTGAGTGTGACAGAGGCATGCCCGCTTCTGGGGAGGCCAGTGGGGCCTCTGCACCTCCTGGCAAGGGTCACTCAGGAAGAACAAGAGGTCATGTGGAAGACTATGCTCAATGTTAAAGGTGGAATTTTGGTGCGTTTGTCCTGGACCACTGACGCTTTCTTGTTCAGCACAAGGGCTATGGCAATGGCCACTGGCAATCCTGGGCTCCAGGTGTGTGCATGTGTGTGAGTAGAGGCACTGGAGTATCCAGGCGTGTGCGTGTGTGGGTAGAGGCACTGGAGTATCCAGGCATGTGCCTGTGTGAGTAGAGGCACTGGAGTATTGACACGCTAGGGGTGGACACGCCCAGTGTGGATGCCCTGCAGTGTTACCCTGGGAAGCAGATGATCTGGGCTGTCTGGTGGCCACACTGGCACTGTGCTGCTCTGTGCTCTGGGCTGGGCACGAGGAAAGATGAGGACAGCTGCTGGGCTGTGGACAGTTGTTCACAGCGCTGCAGGCTCTTGTAGATGGGCCAGGAGGGGCTGGGCAGGCCATGAAGGTGAAGCTGAGACTCCACACTGAGCCCAGGTTTAGGGGACCTGGTGGGGGTCACATCCTCCCCTGTCCCAGACTTGTCCTGGCCTCTCTCGTGTCCTATAGAGACCCCCTCACTGTCCACCCTCATGTCCTGTAGAGAGCCCCTCAGTGTCCACCCTCAGGACCTGTAGAGACCCCCTCACTGTCCACTCTCATATCCTATAGAGCCCCCCTCACTGTCCACCCTCATGTCCTGTAGAGCCCCCCTCACTGTCCACCCTCAGGACCCTCTGCATTTGCTCCTTGGGTTCCCGGAACTTGAGCTTGGGTCTTGGTCCACAGCCGCTTAGGGAAGGGCCCTCAGCCGCTGTTTTTTTCTTCAGCAGCTGGGGAGCAGTTAACCTTCAGACCCGACCCTACCCCAAGGCAGCTCAGGGAGGGGCTGGACACTCGGTTATTTATGTATTTACTTATTTTTAAATCAAAGCACAGCAAACATGACCATGTCGGGGTGGCCCAGTGGACCCTCACAGTGAGCCCTGGGCCACGCAGAACATGGCCCTGGAGCACCCCTATGAGGTTTTAACAGGGTCTTGGGGGACCTTGGTGTTTCAGGATGAGTCCCCGGGGTCTGCAGACTGCGTCTGCCTCCTCGTGCACCAGAGGGTGGCAGCATCTGTTCATGTTTGCCCACCTGGGCCCCATCCACGGGTTTTTACCAGGGGGACCTCATCCTTTTTGGGGAGTGGGGAGAGCACCTGAGGAGGTCGGCCTGGAACGGGAGGTTACAGCCCATTGCCCGAGTCTTAAAGTGTGCCCTTCCCCACAGCACTTCAGGATCACTCTGGGGCCATTCTAGGATTAGGAATTTTAAAATGTTTTAAAAAAATTATTTTCCTTTTTTTGGGGAAAATTAGTTATACATCCAGATGATTCAAAAAGCAAAAGTTTAAAAATAAATAATAGTCTTAAAAATGCGCAAAACAAAAAAACTGCATACAGTGAAAAGGAAGCATTTCTTTTTTAAAAAATTTTATTATTATTATACTTTAAGTTTTAGGGTACATGTGCACAACGTGCAGGTTTGTTACATATGTATACATGTGCCATGTTGGTGTGCTGCACCCATTAACTCGTCATTTAGCATTAGGTATATCTCCTAATGCTATGCCTCCCCCCTCCCCCCACCCCACAAAAGTCCCCGGTGTGTGATGTTCCCCTTGAAAAGGAAGCATTTCTGCTTCTCCTCTTTCGGGTCCTTGACAGTGATTCTGTGCTTCACAAACACACACGCTCCCTCAGTTTTGTACTTCACAAACACACACGATCCCACAGTTATGGGCATCACAAACACACACGCTCCCTCAGTTATGTTCATCACAAACACACACGCTCCCTCAGGTTTGTGCATCACAAACACACACGCTCCCTCGGTTTAGTGCATCACAAACACACACGCTCCCTCAGTTTTGTGCATCGCAAACATGCACCCTTAGTTTTGTGCATCGTAAACACACACACGCTCCTTCAGTTTTGTGTTTCACAAATACACATGCTCCCTCAGTTGTGGGCATCACACACACGCTCCCTCAGTTACGTGCATCACAAACACACACGCTCCCTCAGTTCTGTGCGTCACAAACACACACGCTCCCTCAGTTTTGTGCATCACAAACACACACGCTCAGTTTTGTGCATCGCACACACACACACTCCCTCAGTTTTGGGCTTCAGAAACACACATGCTCCCTCAGTTACGGGCATCACAGACACACACGCCCCCTCAGTTACGTGTATCACAAACACGCTCCGTCAGTTACGTGCATCACAAACACACACGCTCCCTCAGTTTTATGCGTCACAAACACACACGCTCCCTCAGTTTTGTGCCACAAACGCGCTTCCTCAGTTTTGTGCATCATACACACGCTCCCTCAGTTACGTGCGTCACACACACGCTCCCTCATTTGTGGACATCACAAACGCACACACTCCCTCAGTTTTGTGCATCACACACTTCCTCAGTTTTGTGCGTCACAAACGCACATGCTCCCTCAGTTATGGGCATCACAAACACACACGCTCCCTCAGTTATGTGCATCACAAACACACGCTTCCTCAGGTTTGTGCATCACAAACACATATGCTCCCTCAGTTTAGTGCATCACAAACACACACGCTCCCTCAGTTTTGTGCATCGCAAACATGCACCCTCAGTTTTGTGCATCGTAAACACACACACATGCTCCGTCAGTTTTGTGTTTCACAAACACACATGCTCCCTCAGTTATGGGCATCACAAACACACACGACCCCTCAGTTACATGCATCACAAACACACGCTCCCTCAGCTACGTGCATCACAAACACACACACTCCCTCAGTTCTGTGTGTCACAAACACACACGCTCCCTCAGTTTTGTGCATCACAAACACACATGCTGTTTTGTGCATCGCACACACACACACGCTCCCTCAGTTTTGGGCTTCAGAAACACACATGCTCCCTCAGTTACGGGCATCACAGACACACACGCCCCCTCAGTTACGTGTATCACAAACACGCTCCGTCAGTTACGTGCATCACAAACACACACGCTCCCTCAGTTTTATGTGTCACAAACACACACGCTCCCTCAGTTTTGTGCCACAAACACGCTTCCTCAGTTTTGTGCGTCACACACACGCTCCCTCAGTTACGTGCATCACACACACTCTCCCTCATTTGTGGACATCAGAAACGCACACGCTCCCTCAGTTTTGTGCACCACACACTTCCTCAGTTTTGTGCGTCACAAACGCACACGCTCCCTCAGTTTTGTGCATCACAAACACACACGCTCCCTCAGTTATGGACATCACAAACACACACGCTCCCTCAGTTTTGTGCGTTACAAACACAATTCCTCAGTTTTGTGTGTCACTAACACACACACTCAGTTTTGTGCGTCACAAACACGCTCCCTCAGTTATGTGCGTCACAAACACGCGCGCCCCCCAGTTATGTTTGTCATAAACACGCGCGTCCCCGCAGTTTTGTGCGTCACAAACACGGGCGCCTCGTTTTGTGCGTCACAAACGCGCGCTGCCTCAGTTTTGTGCCTCAGAAACACGCGCGCTCCCTCAGTTTTGTCCGTCACAAACAGGCGCGCTCTCTGTTTTGTGCGTCACAAACGCGCGCTCCCTCAGCTTTGTGCGTCACAAACACGCGCGCTCCCTCAGTTATGTGCGTCACACAGACGCTCCCTCAGTTATGTGCGTCACAAACACGCGCGCTCCCTCAGTTATGTGCGTCACACAGACGCTCCCTCAGTTTTGTGTGTCACAAACACGCGCGCTCCCTCAGCTTTGTGCGTCACAAACACGCTCGCTCCCTCAGTATTGCGTGTGACAAACACGCTCCCTCAGTTTTGTGCGTCACCAACGCGCGCTCCCCCAGTTGTGCGTCACAAACAGGCGCGCTCCCTGTTATGTGCGTCACAAACACGCGCGCTCCCTCAGTTATGTGCGTCACACAGACGCTCCCTCAGTTTTGTGCGTCACAAACACGCGCGCTCCCTCAGTTATGTGTGTCACACAGACGCTCCCTCAGTTTTGTGCGTCACAAACACGCGCGCTCCCTCAGCTTTGTGCGTCACACAGACGCTCCCTCAGTTGTGTGCGTCACAAACAGGCGCGCTCCCTCAGTTATGTGTGTCACACAGACGCTCCCTCAGTTTTGTGCGTCACAAACACGCGCGCTCCCTCAGCTTTGTGCGTCACACAGACGCTCCCTCAGTTGTGTGCGTCACAAACACGCGCGCTCCCTCAGTTATGTGCGTCACGCAGACGCTCCCTCAGTTTTGTGCGTCACAAACACGCGCGCTCCCTCAGCTTTGTGCGTCACAAACACGCTCGCTTCTCAGTATTGCGTGTGACAAACACGCTCCCTCACTTTTGTGCGTCACAAACATACACGCTCCCTCAGTTACGGGCGTCACAAACACACACGCTCCCTCGGTTTTGCGCATCACAAACACACACGCTCCCTCAGTTGTCGGGGGACTTTGCACTGTGCGTTTGCATGAAACACCATGGCTTGGGTAGGTCCCGCATCTTTAGGGCCACCTTGCCCATGGTGCGGTGGTCCCTGACCGATTTAGCCGTTATTGAGGGACAGCCAGGTTGCTTTCAACGTTTTCTTTTTCACAGACAGTGGTGCCAAAGGCATCCTTGGACATGAGTCGTCTCCCAGTGGGTGAGCACATCTTAGGGCAGATTTCTGAAGGTAGATGTGCCAGGCAGCAGGTGTCTGAAGTTTTAACTTTGAAGGGCTTATTGTCACACTGCCCTCCACAGAGCTGTACCACGGTGGTGGTGGCAGTGTCTTGCTGCCCATGCCTTCCTAATGTGTGTGTTGTGAAGTCTCTCGTTCTTTCTTTTGAAAAATTTATTATCTTTAATTTTTTAAAATACAGAGACAGGGCCTTATTATGTTGCTCAGGCTGGTCTCGAACTCTTGGGCTCTAATTTTTCTATTTTTAGTAGAGACAAGGTTTTGCCATATTGGCCAGGGTGGTCTGGAACTCCTGACCTCAAGTGATCTGCCTGGCTCGGCCTCCCAGAATACTGGGATGACAGGCTCTTGACCCATTTTTCTTATTGCATTGTTGGATTTTGTCTTATTGATTTGTACGGGGTATTTACATATTAAGGACCTTACACCTACATACTTGCAGATTTTTTTTCATTTTTTTCTTAAAAAATTTTCTTTTGCGAGACAGAGGTCTCACTGTGTTGCCCAGGCTGATCTCAAACTCCTGAGCTCAAGGGATCCTCCCATCTCAGCCTCTCAAGCAGCGGGGTCCACAGGTGTGTGGCACCACCTCCCCTGGTTTGTTATTTGACTTTTGTCTTTGCTTAAGGAGTTTTGCCATAGAGAATTTTCTTTTTATTATATGAGGTAATTAGTCTTTTTCATAATATCGCCCGTCCCCCATGCTTTCTTCTAGTACTATTTAAATTAAAAACTTTTAAATCTTTTTAGATCTATCCAGGCTTTATTTTGGTATAAGAACCAAGGTCGTGATTGGTGTCAGTTAGCATCCATGGAGGAGACAGATGTCATCCTCAACTTGGGAAATTTGAGGAGAGATGAATAAAGGGACTAAAATGTGGTTGGTATGTAGAGAAACCACTAAGGCTAATGCTAGGTGGGACCCCTCAGGCCTCGGAGGACACAGGGAGGCTGCAAGGGAGCTGGTCCTGCAGGAGCAGAGACCTGGGTGTGCAGGGCCCTACAGGGAGGGTTGGGGAAACAAATACCCACTCCCAGTTGGCTCCCTCCAGGCCAGTCCCACCCAGCAGCCCGGAGTCAGGCAGCCGCAGGTGGCCCTGCAGGTCACAGAGGTGGAAAGTGGGGTGGGCCAGATGCTGGACAGGTGCAGCACAGGACGCTGGGATGAGCTCTGCCAGATGCGGCTCCATTACTGAACCAACAGCAACCGACTTGGGGAATGGGCACTTCCAGGAGCTCCCCAGGGCGCTTGGACTCAGCCCCCGGGGTGCAGTGTGCGGTTGGGTGTTGGGGGGCTCAGGTCTGGGCCTGGTGGAGGGCAAAGGGTAGGGCCAGTGTGGAATGAGCCGACCACAAGCTGTTCTAGACAAGGCTGTGATCTGCCTTTGTGACCCCAGGGCTGTCCATGGGGAGCTCTATGGACCTCTCAGTGTCAGTGTTTTGGGGTAAGGGTGGGGGTCAGGTGATGCTGGGATGCTGGAATAGATGGGGCAGGGTCTGCGGGGGTGGGGAGGGCTGGGGAGGCTGTTGTCATTCATTCATCCAGTGCACGCAGGTGAAGCCCTGCTCCTGCCACGCCCTGGAACAAGGCTATGAGGAATCAGACACTAGCGGTCACTTTTAACGAGCACCTACTGTATGTATGCTCCCTGTTTTGACCTTCACTACCTCATTTACTGCTCACAACAACCCTGCCCTCTAAGTGAGGAGACTGGGTTTCAGAAAGGTTAAATAACCTGCCCATGGTCACACCGAGCTGGGATTCGAACACGGGACTGGCTGACTCCAGGCCTCAAGCTCCGTTCTGCTAAGCTGTGCTGCTGCCTCTGGGAAGTCTCACAGACATGAAGGCCAGCCTGTCTCCACTTTTGGGGAATTCACCCTCTATTGGGTGGGCAGAGGCCTCATTATCTCATAAGGACAGCGGAGAGATGCGTGCTGAGCCACACGCGCCGTCCTATGCTCACCTGTTCTTGCGGCACAGGAACTGAGCACATATGTTGAGCCCCTGCCAAAAAGTTATGATGCTGCTTTTTTTTTTTTTTTCTTTTTGAGACAGATTCTCACTCTGTTGCCCAGGCTGGAGTGCAGTGGTGCAATCTCGGCTTACTGCAAACTCTGCCTCCCAGGTTCACGCCATTATCCTGCCTCAGCCTCCTGAATAGCTGGGACTACAGGCGCCTGCCATCGCGGCTGGCTAATTTTTTTTATATTTTTAGTAGAGACAGTGTTTCACCGGGTTAGCCAGGATGGTCTCGATGTCCTGACCTTGTGATCGGCCCGCCTCAGCCTCCCAAAGTTCTGGGATTACAGGCGTGAGCCACTATGCCCAGCCATTATGATGCTTCCTGACATAAAATCTTTAAGCATTAAAACAGTATTAAATCATAAAATCAGTATAAGAAAGTCTAAAACATTGCAGATTTTCTTGAGGTCAACTTAGACACTTAAAAAAAAAAAAGCCAAATTCTTAAAACAATTGTTTTTGGTGTCCTGTTTTGATGGTTCCCTAAACGCTTGCTCTGACTGTTAGAGATTCTGTACCTGGGCAGCTGGGGCCCCTGTGGAGAGGGAGCAGCTCGCCCAGTGAGAGAGGCTTGGCCATCGTCCTGCAGGAACTCTGCTGTTGGGGGAGCGGGCAGGGCATGTGCAGTGTGGGGTGTGGCGTTCAGAGGGAGTGGCCTCCACAGCCCTGTGCCCACGGTAGGGAGCCCAGGGGGGCCATCCATGTTTCTCTTGAGGTACCTGGCAGAAGGTGGGTGGGGGGCTGCGGGGGGCGATCCTTGACAGCAGAGCAGAGAGAGATGGTGGTCAGAGGCTCAGGTGGGCTCCGATGAGGCCCAGGCCGGGGTCCGGGATCCATAGGAACCCCTCGACCACCAACAGGGCCTTGAGCACCCTGGCCAGGGTGGAGGTAGTCCAGGACAGAGGACAGTTCTGCCAGTGGTGAGTTGAATTTGGGTTAGGGGTAGGGTTAGGGTTAAGTTCAGGTGCTTGGGAACAGACAGTGACCAGGAAGCCTCCGGCAGCAGTGGGCCCCAGGGCTGACCTGCTGCTCGTCCTGCCCTGTGCTCCACCATCCTGGTGTGCCCAGGTGAAGGGGTTTCCAGGACTCTCCGTTTTAAAACCAGCACAGTCTGGGCCAACTGGGACACACTGGTCTCCTTGCTAATGTGTCCCTGTTCCTGAGGGGGAAAGCGGATAGGCAGTTGTCCCCCAGGGCCCAGGGAAGGAAGCCAAGCCAAGGTGCAGACAGATTTCCCTGCCCCAGACTAAGGGAGCTGCGGACAGAGGCCTTCGCTGGGAGGTGCTGGGTCCTTTCCTCCAGGCAGCGCTGGGATTTGGGCCCCGAGACCTCGGGTTTCTCTGACCCAGGGAAGAAGCCTCTGTCGACTCTGGGCCTTGCCCTTCTTTTGTTTTCCTTGGTGGAGGGAGGGAGAGAACGTCGCCAGCACTATTTGCCGGAGTGATGCTCATTTCTCCTTTGTCTGCACAAGGCTGGACTGCCCTGCATTTTCATGGTAAGTTTGTTTCTTCAAGCCGTTGTTAAAATCCTGGAAGCAGAGAAAATGCATTTGCTCCATCACCTTCCCTGATGTGACAAGTCCTATAAAACGTATTAAAGCCTTTAATGAAATCCCCGCTCAGAGCTGCTCTGTGAATGAATTTGGAATCAGAATTTAAATTAAAATGTTGTTCTTGTTGTCTGGAGGCTTTGCCTGGGAAGAAATTAAAGGGGCAGCTCACCTTTCTGCCACCGTTCTCAGGCCGGGTGGGCGCCATGACTAGCCACCCTCTGACCCAGGGCTGGGGGCCCACCTGTGACTCACAGGCTGGGCCCGGGTGCTAGCTGGATTTCAAGGCAGTGGCTCTCCCCACACCTGAGACTGTCCCCACCTCAGGCCCCATAGAAAATCCACGCTGAGGGGGAAGGTGGGTGCGCCTGTGGACCAGGTAGCCACTTGGGACTGGAGGTTTTATGTACTCAGAAGCAGAGTCAGTCCCTGAGCTCACAGGCTGACAGCAGGGGTGTGGGCAGACAGCTGCCCTGGAAGAGGAAGGAAGAAAGTGAGAGTGACTAAGGGGCTCTGGGGTGTGTGAATGGGTTGGTGCAAGGTGGAAAGGAGACAGGGAACGTCTTCCCAGATGAAGGGAGCAGGTGGGAGGCCAAGGCAAGAGGCATGAGGCCTGGAGGCCTCGTGGCTTGGCTGGGGGCAGTACAAGCCCCACTCCTACCTGTTCAGCTTCCCCGCTGCAGCTCTTCCCTCTTTCCTTCACGGAGTCCTGCTCTTTGGACTTAAGACACACTCAGGAGTCTGTTGTTAAAAAACAAACCAAAGGCTCTCTCAGCCTCGACCCCATCACAGCCAAGTTCTGGAGAGCTCTCTGCTCCGTCTCCTCTCGTCTCCCCCTCCTCCTCCCTCTCCACCTCTGCGTGTCCCGGAGAGAGAGAGACCTCCAGGCACCCCTGGCTGGTGGGAGAGGCAGCACGAACATGAACGGCTCACGGGCCCCACATAGTTGCCTTCGCTGTGGGGCGAGACACAGTTGTGTGGAACCGGCCCAGGCCCTGAGAGGTGCTTTCCTCTCCTCTGTTTTCCAAGTTGGCAACGCTACCCTATTTCTTCTATGATGAAAAGGAACTCTAAAAGCATTAGAAGCATTTAAAAAGTGTGTGTAAGAAGTGTTTTCATCCCTGCATAGATTACCTCCAATGAATAATCAGCTATGCCCCCTCCCCCTTAAAGTGTGTGAAGCTGCTGCAGGGAAGGTCCCGGGTCCCAGGAGGAGGCCAGGGAAGGTGCTGCAGGTGGAGAGACTGCAGGACAGGTGGCTCTGGAGCAGGTGCAAAGGGTTATAGCTGAAGGAAGGAGAGGAGCCATAGCTGATTATTCATTGACGGTAATACTACACAGGGATTAAAATCAGTCAACTTGAATAAACCTTAAGAATAAGGCTGAGGCCGGGCGCGGTGGCTCACGCCTGTAATCCCAGCACTTTGGGAGGCAGAGGCGGGCCCATCACGAGGTCAGGAGATGGAGACCATCCTGGCTAACACGGTGAAACCTCCGTCTCTACTAAAAATACAAAAAATTAGCTGGGCTTGGTGGCAGGCGCCTGTAGTCCCAGCTACTCATGAGGCTGAGGCAGGAGAATGGTGTGAACCTGGGAGGCAGAGCTTGCCGTGAGCCGAGATCATGCCACTGCACTCTAGCCTGGGTAACAGAGCGAGACTTTGTCTCAAAAAAAAAAAAAAAAAAAAAAAAAAAAAGGCTGAAGCTGGTAGGGCACAGGGCACGTGTCTGGATTTAGTCCCAGCTACTTGGGAGGCTGAGGCAGGAGGATTGCTTGAGTCTGGGAGGTCGAGGCTGCAGTGAGCTATGTCTGTGTCACTGCACTCCAGCCTGGGTGACAGAGCGAGACTCCATCTCTTTAAAAAACGTCGAGCTATAAAAGCAAGTTGTAAAGGGTTTTGTTCTGTATGATCACATCAACGTAAACTGAAAAAAAATGGTATGTGTTGTTCTTGGATGTGTATGTAGATACAAAAACTGTGAAAACATGCAGAGGATGATACAAACCAATTTCAGAGGTGTCCCGCTGGGGAGGAGGGCACAGGACAAGCATTCTTCATTGTCTGTCTGATAGTGTGTTTTGAATGAGTGTTTGAATATTTTCATGCTTAAAAATTAAACAACAAAAGATGATGGGAGATAGGATGAGGACGCAGCGTGCTGAAAAGGGTCGATTTCTAGGTGGTGAAGAGAGTGAGTTGGGGTAGTGGGCTGGGCAGAGGGAGGGCTTTGAGGATTCCAGGAAGAATTCTGTAGGAAAAGCGGCCAGGGAGAAGGGTGGGAGAGCCTCAGGGGCTGGAACGGGTTGGTACTTCCAGGAACCTGAAGCCCAGGTGAGGACAGGTGCTTGTGCCATGCCACCGTGGGGGTGAGAGCCTGGGCAGGAGAGGCCGTGTGTGCCGAGGGAGGGGTCGGGAGAGGGATGAAGATCTGAATTGAACGGATGCTGAGAGGAAGCTTATTCATGCATCGCCAAATACGGCTCATGGAGTAAATAGAGCACTAAAGGCTGGCTCACTCGCGGGGAGCTGTTTCCTGTGGCTCAACAAGTTTATAATAAACACAGTTAAACTTTTATTTATGGCACAGCTGCTAATTGCTCCATAAACACTTTTCATCAGGCAATTGCTGTTTACTCATTTGCCAATCAGCTCATTATCCACCTACCTCTCCTTGCTCCTGCCTTCCCACTTCCCAAATCCTACTGTTTCTAGGGCATCCCTCTGCAACTGTTCCCCCACCCAGCTGCCTGGCTTGACTCCTGGCAGGTAGGCCCCCTCTCCAGTCCGCCCAGGCTTTGGTAGGTGTGCCTGCCCAGGCTAGGCTCTGTTCTGCTGCTGACCATGGCCAGCCCTGACTGTCCAGCATCCTAGTGTTTGAGGCCCTGAACAATGCCCCTGCTGGGCTCTCCTGACCACTCTTTTCTCTGGCTCCCAAACCTCACGGCCCCTGGGGATCCTCGCCTCCCTCTTTTCCTGCATTTATCCCAGCCCCACTCAGCATGCCCAGAGGTCTCCCCACCCCTCTCTCTCCTCGACCAGGGATTACATAAAACTTAAGCCAGTGTTCCTGAGGGTCCTTCCTTTCCTCAAGAGGGAGTGTGTTCCGAATATTCAACTCCTGCCGCTTGTTTGCTGGGTTCAGTGTGGCTCCTCGCTCACCGCTACCTCACAGAGCACTGAGACAGGGCTTACACTTACTCATACGTTGGTTCATTGGTTCACCCGACCATGGCCACCTCCACACAGGTCATGGTGTGAGTCCCCTCCCCCCATGTTCCCCCTGCAGAGCTGGCTCCAGAATGAGCCTGAGCTGGGAGATCCTCTGGATGGAAGGAAGTTCCACCCTGTATCCAGTTACTGTGACACCTGCCCTGCTATGAGCTAACAGGCCCCCAGGTGGGTGGGGACCAGAGTCTTAGGGTGTGTGCTCTGTAGCACCCACTTTGCAGACATCAGTGTTAGCGGACATGTGTGTTAGTGAGAATGCTGTGAGTGCAGGCATGTTTAGGTGAGTGTACATGCACATCTACATGTTAATGGTGTCTGCACGTACACACATGCACAAAAGTATGTATGTGTAAACATGTGCATATGTGAGTGACATGTATATGCTCATGCAGGTACGCTAATGTATATGTACATGTGTGCATGTGTGTATGTGTAAATGGTATATGCACGTGTGTACATGTAGGTTTTTGTGCATATGCAAGTGTATATGTGCACATAAGCAGTGTGTATGTGTGCATGTGTGTGCACATGTGAGGGGTGTGTATATATGTGCATGTATATCCATGTGGGCAGTGTGTTCACACGTGTATATGTGCATGTGTGTGCATGTCTGTGGACATGTGAGGGGTGCATGTATATATGTGCATGTACTCACATGTGTATATGCATGTGGACAGTGTGTTCACACGTGTATATGTGCATGTGTGTGCACGTGAGGGGGGTGCACGTATATATGTGCACATGCATGTGTGCATATAGCTATGTTCATGCGTGTACATGCACACTGTGTACATGTGTATATGTCAGCATGTGCATATGTGTAAAAGTGAATGTGTGTGTGTTGTGTACGTGTAAGTAATGCGTGTGTGTGCATGTGTTCAAGTGATTTGTTTGTGTGTGCATATGCTACACATGTGCTTTCATGAACATATGTGTGTGAGTGGTGAGTGTAAGTGTATGTGCACAGAGGCCTCAGACTGAGTCTGATGGGGGTCCCTGCTAGCTCTGGAGAGAATGTGGTAGCAGAGCTGAGGCCCTTGTCTTCAGCTGAATGAGTCTGCCTGGCGTGTGCTCAGCGCTCTCCTGCTCTCCTGCTTCTCTTCTGAGGTCAGTCACAGACCTGGACATCCGGCTTGTGGGGGGTATTGAGTTGCAGTGGCTGCATGTGCTTTTGTATGTGAACACATGTGCTCATGTGTTGTATGTGTGTGGTGTGCACTGTGTCTGGATGTGATCATAGGCAGCATAGGCAGCATTTTGGGGTATTTTTGGGTGTTGGGGTACTTACTGGGGGCATTGAAGGTGCAGTGGCAAAGCAGGTGTCCGGGAGTCTGAGCTCAGAATTGACTTTCTGCCTGGGTCAGCCTAGATTTTCTACATGGAAGTGAGGTGAGAGGGAGAGGAATATTTGGGGGCCCTTCTCTGTCCCTTAGGTCCCTAGGAGCCCAGGGATGGTGAGAGGGCCCAGCCCTTGGTTTTTAATCTATTTGAGAGGAACCGAGTCATCTTCTGGGGTCCGCTCTTGGCTTCTTCAGTACAGTGAAATTAGCTGAGCACTTCCTCTGGGCAGAGCCTCTCCTGACATTCCTTTGAAGCCTCCCTCCATGCTGGGAATCCAGCAATATCCAGTGATAAGCTTGGGAGGAGGACATACTTGCAGTGGGAGAGAGACCATGCCTGTCCCACCAGCCCCTTCACTTTTGGGGTCAAGCATTATTAGAACCCTGCCAATGGATTGTGTGTGTCGTGACAGATGTCAGCTGGGAGGAAAAGACACTGGGCCCCTCCTGCACAGGGGCCTTATTTCTAGAGAAAGGGAAGACTGAGGTGCAGCGTGGGCCTGTGGTTAGGGAGACTGCCTTCTGAACACTGTGGGACGAATGCTAGAAGCTCTCAGCCTCTGCCTTCCTCTGCCATGCTCGAGCTGGTCAGTCATGGTCCCCGAGGCCCTACAGCAGCCTGCAGGGATCAGGGCAGCAAAGGTGCTGCAAAACCAGCAAGACCAACAGGACTGTACAAGACCGGTGTTCCACGGCGACACCTTGTGGTTGCAATGGCAGCAGCACTGCCTGTGGAATGACGAGGCTCTCCTGCAGCTCCTCCCTACCAGGCTTTGGGAGCAGGACTGGCCCTCCTTTGGACTAAGCCTCCAGCATTTTTGGACAATCAGCATGCATGTTGGAGGAGAGTACTTGAGAAGGAAATAATGGACTTGTTGCTAGTAGAGGGTTTGGAGGCCCGCACACTAAATGGGGAAGGATTCATTCATACCCATTCCTCCTTCCTAAATGTTTCCTTCCATGTCCTGCCCAGGCCTGCTCTTTGGGTCTCCTGGCTGGTGGGGGAACAGATGTGGCGTAATCACGTTGAGATGCAGCAGGTGCACCAAGCACTGTGCACACTGCTGTTACCCCCAGGACCCCTAGTGTCAGCACTGGTGGTGCTGGTGTTTGTGGAGTGTGTCAGTGGACTGGCAGGCCCGTGGATTCCACGTGTGTAAGAGAGACTGACAGCCCTTCCTGTCTCAGAGCAGCCCCTCCTGGGTCCCATCCTGGGTCCCATCTTGGGGTTGGACATGCCCTTGTTTGAGCTTGGCCCCTTCTTGCTGGACCACCAGCCCTGACCCTAAATCTGAGAGGGGGCTTGGCTGGGCCTGGGGTCAGGGGACAAACAGCCACCCTGGCTGAAGCCCTGGGCAGCTGAGGAACTTCAGCCATCTTTGGGCATCTCTTGGGTTGGGAGATGGGCTGCTGTTTTCTCGGACAACACCCTCCCCAGCCCCTCAAGACTCTGTTTTCAGTCAGTTCAATTAGTACAACTTTAAAGCAATTAGGGAGAATTAGTGGCCAGGCTGCTGCAGGCAGATGCTGAATACACTCATGCCCCCTCCCCCAACCTCCCTCGCTGAACCTGACAGCTGCTGTGGGGAGTGCCTAGGCCCTGCCTTTCTCTGCTGGCTCTGTCCTTTCTCCCAGAGATCCAGCCCCCGTCTCTCCTTCTCTCAAGGATCTGAGGAGGGGAGGGTGGGCAGTCTAGGGGACAGACCCAGAGACAGGGGCCCTGGGACTGGGAGGGTGGGGCAGGCCCAGGGAAATGGGCCAACTTCCCCCCAAGACCCCAGGCCTGGGCCTGCTCTAAGGAGAGAAGGGATGGGTGCTGGTTGGAGGCTCACCCTGAGTGAGGGTGAGGGTACCCAGTGTGGACTGGGAGATCTGACCAGGATAGCGGCCCAGCCTCTGGCCCTGTGGCCTCCAGGAGCCCCCAGCTCTGGTGAGGGCCCTCTTTGGTGGGGCCGGGGGCTGTTCTTCAGTGGGAGGCTTCTGAGAGGCTGGGCCTCTCCCACTAGGTGTGGGGTGGCAGTGAGGCCTTGCTTCTGAGCTAGTGCTGGAGCCACACCACCTTCTCTGCCTGGTAGTGAAGGAGGTAGCCCCGTGGGTGCTGCAGACCCTGGGCCCTCCCTGGTGCCCCTTGGGCTGCTCTGTGGGGAGAGCTCCAGGTGCTTGCTTGCGTGGATGGGGCACCAGGGCAGGTGCAGGGCTGACTTTGCAGATGGAGCCCTTTGTGCGGGGACCCCGTCTTCCGGCCTTGCCCCTCCCTACTCCCCCAGCTTCTCAAAGAAGGTCTGTTTTCTGAGCCTCCTCTGTGATGCCCCCACCAGCCGCAGCCTCCCTCAGATGTGTGTGGGGTGTCCGCAGTCCTAACCAACGTCTTTTTTGCATGTGTCCACATGTATCTGGCACTTTCTCTGAGCAGGCCCTGGGCTCAGCACCGGGTAAGGCAGATCCATGCAGCTCCTCACCTTGGCCGAACACTGAACAGATGATGACATGTACTTGTGCAATTCCAGCTTCAACAAGGGTCGCCAGAACAGCTCTGAGAAGGGCTGTGACCCGGTCTGAAAGCTTCCCAGAGACTGGCTTAGTGGGACGACCCTGGGGAAAGAGATAGTAGGTGGAACAGAGAGGCTGATTAGAGGCTGAGTCTTTATACAGAAGTGATGGTGCCTTAGGGGCACAGGAGGGAGTGAGTGCTGTCAGTGGGGGCAAGGAGGGGTGGCTCCACCTGTGATCCTAACCCTAACCCATGTAGGGAACCTTCAGTGGGCCCATCATGGTGGCCCAAGCACACGAAGGTGTCTGTGCTCTATGCCTTTGCTGAGCAGCACAAGTCTGGGCCCAGGGGCTCCCTGGAGGAGGGGAAGCCAAGGGTGTCCACGAAAAGAGTCAAACTTTGTAAAGTATTTGAAGAGGTTTATCCTGAATCAAATACGGTGACCATGGCCCGTGACGCGGCCTCAGGAGGTCCTGGCGACATGTGCCCGAGGTGGTCGGGACACAGCCTGGTTTTATACATTTGAAGGGTGACATGAGACATCAATCAATATCTACATTGTACATCAGTCAATATGTACAAGATGTACATTGGTTTGGTCTGGAAAGGCAGGACAACTCAAAGTGTGGGCTTCCAGGTCATAGGTAGATAAGACACAAACAGCTGCATTCTTTTGGGTCTTTGATCAGTGTTTCACTGAACACACAATTTACATGTGAGAGGGGGGTAGAGAAATAGTCACTTATGCCTTAGGCTGACTCAGTGAATCTGCATTTTTACATAAGCAGTAGGGCAGAGGAAGCCATCAGATGTGCATTTGTCTCAGGTGGGCAGTGGGATGACTTTGATGAGTTCTGCCCGTCCATTGTCCCGCACCTGTGAAGGGAAGCTATCCATTTACGTTGCCAGGGTGAAATTCAGCAGAACAGTTTTAGGGCAAAGATCTTGAAGCCCAAGAGGAGTTTCTTTGTGGGGAAATTGTGAGGGAGGATGTAGCCTTCCACACAATCCTTGTCGCTATCTTATTCAGGAATAAAATGGGAGGCAGGTTGGCCTGACGTACTTTGGCTTAGTGATTTTGGGGTCCTGAGATTTATTTTCCTTTCCCAAGTGCTTACTACAAAGTAGCAGGCTTCAAACTTGGAGATCTCACAACCCCAAGTAACATTCCATTGGAAACCATGGGGCCACCACACAGTTGCTGTGGACTACAAGCTGTGTCAGTGGCAGCTCAAGGTAGAAAGTATCAGACACCCCCCACCTCGGGGGACCTCTGTTTCAGATCTCAGGTGACCCTTCAACTTGAAGACATTCAGCTTAATCAAAACCTCTTTTCTGACCCTTTGTGCCAGCCTTCCTGGGGGGCTCCCCAAAGAAGGGGCTACTTCTTGTCCCCTACCTCCCCAGATCCGCTAAGGGCTTCTACACAAACACAGGATGAAATGAGAGGAAGGTGGCTGCCGGAACAGTGCTTAATGGCCAGGACGTTCTCTCTCTGACGTGTGCTGTTCCCATTACAGGTATTCACTTCTTGATGAAGCAATTTCCTATATAATGGCCCCACATGGCAGGCTAAATGTGGAAAACCACCAATAGAGGCAGAGATATAAAGACACTTTGGATCATCATTTGCAGAAGGCAAAATAACTGCAGGCAGCTTGTGGTTGAGACACTCAGTGATGGTACTGGCCAGGCACGGAAAGCATCCACAGACACAGCTCACGGGTGCAGCGTGGAGAATTCCAACCAGCCAAGGGGCCCAGGCAGGCCTCTGAGGAAGGACCCTTGACCTGAGACTTCCCCCTTATCACGGTCAAAGTGAGGGTGTCCCTGCTGGAGCCCCTGCGAAGGCCCGAGGGAGCCGGGACCTTGGAGTCTGAGGATTGCATACAGCCCACTTTGAGGAAGCCTTCTTGGTTTGAGGAGGGGGTTGTAGGGCAGCATCATGGACCCTGGGTTGAGAAGGAGGTGGAGACCAGCGGGGTGAGGGGCTCCACCTTGACTCAACTCCCTAGATGGCAGCTGATGGGGGTTGGTCTAGAGGGCTCTCTCCTAGGTGAGGGGCTAGACCTGAAGCTCCTGTGCTTCCTCAGCCCTAGTCCCCTTCATGGGGACAGGAATGGTGTGTGATGGTGCATTCATAGATGTGCATGCACACATACAGGCATGTACATTTGTACACAGACATGTGCACAGAAATGTGCATGCATAGCCCACACAGCAGACAGGCACATGCACACAGGTGTGTACACAGAGATGCACGCACACATGCACACACAGTTGTGTACACAGAGATGCACGCACACACACACAGATGTGTACACAGATGCACACACACACGCACACATAGTTGTGTACACAGAGATGCACGCGCACACGCACACACAGATGTGTACACAGAGATGCACGCGCACACACAGATGTGTACACAGAGATGCACGCGCACACGCACACACAGATGTGTACACAGAGATGCACGCGCGCACGCACACACAGATGTGTACACAGAGATGCACGCGCGCACGCACACACAGATGTGTACACAGAGATGCACGCGCGCACGCACACACAGATGTGTACACAGAGATGCACGCGCGCACGCACACACAGATGTGTACACAGAGATGCACGCGCGCACGCACACACAGATGTGTACACAGAGATGCACGCGCGCACGCACACACAGATGTGTACACAGAGATGCACGCGCGCACGCACACACAGATGTGTACACAGAGATGCACGCGCGCACGCACACACAGATGTGTACACAGAGATGCACGCGCGCACGCACACACAGATGTGTACACAGAGATGCATGCGCGCACGCACACACAGATGTGTACACAGAGATGCATGCACATGCACACAGATGTACACACATGGAAGTTCACACACATACACACGCACGCAAACACAGCCCCTCTGCAGCTCTGCTGTCTGCCTCGGGTGGGGGCCATGCTGGGTGAAACTGTCATTTCTCCCTGTCTATAAGTTGCTGCCTTGATGCTATGAAGACAAGAGGACATGAACTGCTCTCTGGAGGCAGAAGACCTGGGTTCAAATCTTGGCTCTTCTCTGGGCCTCGGGTTTCTGGTCTGTAGACCAGGATATTGGAGTTTTACTCATGTTACTGGAGGGATGAGGGCCCTAAAGCAGGTGCTGGGAACTGGTGCATGGTAAGTTGTGGGAGTGGAGGACTATGGAGAAAGGACAGGCTTTCCCTAGGTGAGGCGCTGCTACTTTGGAGAGTGGTCTAGTTTCCTCTCTGCCCCTATGGGCACCCAGGGGAAGAAGCTGGTGGTCAGTGATGGGCGGACTAGTCCTGAGGTCCTAAGACTGGAGTGTCTGGATGATCAGTGTGTCCTCTCAGAGAAGAGGTGCACACCTAGGGGTCTGGCTATGGGAAGGGGAGGGTGTCAGTACAGGAACTGCAGGGACTAGGCCAGGCTGGGTGCACAGAGGCAAGGACAGGGTCATGAGGCTGGTGCTTGATGAGAAAAGCTCAGTCTAGACATCTGGGCCTAGGCACCAAGAAGAGTGGGGATCAGGCCTTCATGGGTGGTGTTGGAGAGCCCTGATCAGCATGTGACTTGGTCTTCCCTGTGGAGAACTCCAGAGACTAGCTGGACCATTCAGGTATTTAAGGAGCAATGTCAGTGTGCCAGGAACTCTCGGGGAGCTTATATCCCAGTGGAAGAGAGAGCTCACCTCTTTGAGCTTTCTGGCAAAGTCAAGGGTGCTAAGTGCTGTGTCAGGGCCGTCCAAAGGTCCTGAGATGAGTGGGACTTGGAGGAGGTCAGTCAGGACCAGCCTTGTTGTGGGTGTTGAAACACAGGAGTATCTGTGTGGAGGAGGCCTGGGGGGCTCCTGGCAGGGAGCGGGGCGCAGAGGAGCACGAGGTCCTCAAGGTTCTCAGTGGTGGCATCAGGAGTGCCCAGGTCAAGTTGTCCTGGGCAGAGGATGGGTTCAGAAGAGAACGTCGGCTGTGTATCCTTTGTATCTTCCAGAGGTACACAGCCCTCCCCAGCCGCCCTCCAACCTCAGGACAAAGTGTGGGTGTGCGTTTGGCTCCTGCGTTCCCCTGTCTCCTTTGTCCACAAGATGCTCTTGGCTGCCAGGAGGTTCCCACTCCTCACCTTTCCAGGCCCGGGTCAGAGGCACTGAGGTCAGAAACAGGGGTGGCAATTTCAACCTAAAAGCACAAATTACAGGCAAGTCTCCCTCCTGCAGGTTTCCATCTGCATCTGGCTTTTGTGTGGCACTAGAAGAGATCAGCTTATTGCAAGCATGGGGCTGATGAACACATTTGCACAAAGGCAGACGGTGGAGTAGCAGGAGTCTGCAAGCTGCTTCATTAACTTGGAGCCAGTGGAATGTCTGGGATCTTCTGTGATTTGGAAACTGGTGGCAGAATGTTCCCACGTTTCTGGTCCTCATCAGTCAGGTAGGTTGAGGGGAGCCCAAGACAAGCTTGTGGCTGCAGTGAGGGTGCAGGATGGGTACACATCTCGGTGGTCCAGCTGGGTCTCAGCTACCTTAAATCTGACCCACGGGCTTTGTGTGGTCTCAGGGCTTGTGTATGTGTGTTTGGTCCCCTGTGTACCTGGTGTGCACACATTGCCTGTCATGTGTGTCTCTGTTGGAAGCTCTTGCCCTTCGGTTCTTCATGTGGTGCTGTGGGACATCTAGCGGTCTTTGAGCCTCCAAATCTGTGTTGGCTGCTGCAGGTTGGGGCCTGGGACTTTGTGTACCAGTGACATGGCCCCACTGAGGCCCCGTTCCTGACTCAGCCATGCTGTCATGGCCCTCAGAAAAGATCTATCATTTCTTTGAGCCTGTAAAACAAGTAAATTCAGTCTTCCTGTGAGGCGCGGTGATGATTCACTGGAATCATCATAGTGTGTAAGGGTACTTCCTCCTGCCAGGACTGCCAGGCGGGAAGGCTTCCTGCAGACTCAGAGGGTCCAAGGCAAGGTTTCCAAGGAGACTTTGCAGCTGGATGAGAGGAGGGGTCGGCACACCTGCTTCATACAGTGACTGATATGCCCGGGCCCAGGCAGGCCCGTGCTCCAAGCACCCTGTTCCTCAGGTGGGACAGTCCTATCTTCTTTTTTCTTTTTTTCTTTTTTTTTGAGATTGAGTCTCACTCTGTCGCCCAGGCTGGAGTGCAGTGGCGGGATCTCGTCTCACTGCAGCCTCTGCCTCCCGGGTTCAAGCAATTCTCCTGTCTCAGCCTCCCAAGTAGGTGGGACTACAGATGCACACTGCCATGTCCTAATTTTTATATTATTAGTAGATACAGGGTTTCACCATGTTTGCCAGGATGGTCTTGAACTCCTGACCTCGTGATCCATCCGCCTCGGCCTCCCAAAGTGCTGTGATTACAGGCGTGAGCCACCGCGCCCAGCCTGACAGCCCCTTCTTTAGAGCCAGTGCCTCAGGCTCCCAGGCTCAGGGTGGGGCTCACACCCCTCCTCTCATGATCTTGCTTATCCCTTGGGGTGGGGGGGGCCTGTGCCCCCCCTTCCAACAGCTGTCACCCCAGGTCACCTCCTCTGCCCTTCTCCCAGCACCCTGTATGCTCTGGCCTGGGCAGCCCCCTTCCCCTGCGCCTTTGGTGGCATTTGCATACAGGTGCCCTTGCAGCTGAAGTGTTGGGGTGGGGCCGGCAAACCCACGCCCGGGAGGGCCAGCAGCTCTTGGCACAAGTGGTGGGACAATGGCCGCTTGGAACATGGCTGCGCTCCCCTGTCGCCTCCTTGGGGCTCACACCTTGCTCCTGCATTCGTGGGGGGAGGTGAGCTGTGGTGTTCGGGAACTCTGGGGTGTCCTTGCTGTGCCGCCTCCTTGGGGCTCACACCTTGCTCGGTTTAGTCGCTGTCTGAGCCTTAGTTCCTGGTCATAACTGGGCTGTGCGGGGCTTGTGGCCTCGTGTAAGGAGGAACTGATGGCCTGTGTGTGCTGGCAGAGGAGGCGGTGTCATCCCGGCGGGTCTGTGCACATCCACTGCACACACACTGCATGCGTGTATGTGCGGTGTGTGTGTTTATGTAGTGTGTTTGCGTGTCTATGTATATGTGTGTGATGTGTATATGGTGTGTATGTGTGTTTGTGTTGTGTGTATGTGTGTGGTGTGTTTGAGGTGTGCGTGTATTTGTGTGTCTGTGTGTGTGTGGTATGTATATGGTGTGTATGTGTGTGTGTGGTGTGTGTGTCTGTGGGTCTGTGGGGTCTGTTTGATGTATGTGGTGTGTGTATGTGTGTGTCTGTGTGTGTGTGGTGTGTATATGGTGTGTATGTCTGTGTGTGGTGTGTGTGTGTGTCTGTGGGTCTGTGGGGTCTGTTTGATGTATGTGGTGTGTGTATGTGTGTGTCTGTGTGTGTGGTGTGTATATGATGTGTATGTCTGTGTGTGGTGTGTGTGTGTGTCTGTGGGTCTGTGGGGTCTGTTTGATGTATGTGGTGTGTGTGTTTGTGTGTCTGTGTGTGTGTGGTGTCTACATGGTGTGTATGTCTGTGTGTGTTGTGTGTGTGCCTGCATGTGTGGGGGGTGTGTGTGGGGTCTGTTGTGTGTATGTGGTATGTGTGTATGTGTGTGTAGTGTGTATATGGTGTGTATGTCTGTATGTCTGTGTGTCTGTGCATGTGTGGGGTGTGTGTAGGGTCTGTTGTGTGTGGTGGGGATGGAAGGGCCTCCCGGGGCTCTTGGATTTGGAGGGCCCACGCTGCTCTGGCCTGGGAAGGTGGGGTTATCTGGAGGGTATATTAGGCTGGGGTCCCAGGGAAGGTTCTGGGGCTCCAGGCAGAGCTCCTGGCCGGGTGCAGGCACATGGGCTAGTTGGGCAATCCCAGGCTGACCAGGCCCAAGGCCTTCCAGGCTCCATGGCCCGTGTTCCCTGTTGTCCTGGTGGGTGTGCCCTTTAGGCACCTGCCCAGGGTCCCCTCTACCATCCAGCTGCCCCAACACTGTGTGACCTGGCTCTGCTCCTGGACCCCACGCCGTGTACCCCGGCTTTGCTCCTGGACCTCCGCATGCCTCCTGCTCACTCCAGGGCAGAAACCTCCTGTCCTGGCTCTGCCTCCCTTTGAAGCCTAGCAGGGGACCCCTCTGGCCCTGGGTCTGTCCCTCCTGAGCTCTCATTTGAGGAAGGCACCAGTGAGGCCCTCCTTTGGCTCAGATCCAGCCTTTGGTGCCAGACGGTCCAGGGTGTCAGTCCCAGATTTGTCTGGGAGCTGCGGGCCCTTGACCCTTCTGAGCCCACCTACAAGTTGGGAACAACACTGTGGACCCTCAGGGGACTCAAGGATGAAGCTGCCCCGTGCCCGGCACCAATGGGAGCATCCTCGTTCCTCTTCCTCAGGGGCTGGACCCGTGGCTTGAGTGGCAGTGGGGACATCCAGCCTGGTTTCCTCAGTGGGGTTTGGCCATGGAGGTGCTCAGGGTGTGCTTGTTGGAATGGTGGGGGATCTGGCTCTAGGATCTGTCTCCTAGACCCTGTCCAGGGCTCCAGCTGCCCCTTCCGTCTCTGGGCTCCCAGCTGGGATGGGAGGGCCTTGGGCACAGGCTGTAAAGCCCCTGTGGTCGGCTCCCACCCCTCCCCAGAGTGCCGCATGTGAGGATGGGGGCTCCCTCACTCAGGAAGCCATCTTGTCATCCCAGAGTGTGGTGTTGGCCTTGAACTGGCTCTTAATCTCCAGTGTGGGGCATGGCTGGAACCATCCCAGGGTCAGTGTGTCTCAGGCTCCAGCTTGGGCATCTTGGGACAGAGACGGGAGGGGTGTTTCTCCCAATATAGCCAGGCCAGCGTGGCTGTCATCCTTGGACATCAGTCAGCAGCTGGCCAGTGCCTACCCGCTCCACCAAACTCCATTCTTGGGAATGTAGGACCCAGACATTCAGTCCAGAGTCTTTCCCTCCCGGGGCTCTGCTGGGGGTGCCCCTCCCCATGAGCCCATCTTGACATTTGTGAGCCCTGCTCTGTCTGCTAATGAGCGATCTTCACCAGTCCAGCCTGCCATGGCAACCGCCCGCAGCCTCGCTCTCTGTCCAGGCACCCGGTAGCTTTATCTCCGAGGCCATCTGTTCTGGGAGCACAATTCCAAAGCCATTTAAACAGAGCCTGGAGCAGGGCAAGGCGCTGGGCCCTCTGTCCTCACACGTGTGTGTGCACACACTCAGGCACACACACGCACATGCACATGCAGATGTGGTGTGACCCCTGCAGGGTGGAAGGCGATGACAGGGACAGTCAGGGTGCCCCACCGGCTGCTCCCTTTTCCTGCTGTCCCTGAGCTGGTTCCTGGGCACCCTGGTGGTCGGCCAGTCTGTGTTCTCCTCTTTCTCTGTGTTCCTCACCTCTCTGTCCATCTGTTTGTCTGAGCCGGCCTGGTTTCTGCCTCACCTCTCTGCCTTTGTGTCACCTCTTTCCCCACATCCTTTGTCTCCTTTCCTGCCCCTGTCTGCGTCCGTCTCTGTGTTTAATCCCCTTGACCCTGGTCCCTGGACCCCCTCCCTGGCCATTGCCTCTTTCTTTGGCCTTTGTCTCCACCTCTTATCTCTCCTACTGGTTCAGCTTCTTTTTGCCTTTAGCTATCGTTCTGTGCTGGTAGGACCAGGACATCAGGGGGTTTCCACCCCTGCCTCACCCTCTTGGATGCTCCTAGAACAGTCAGGCAGGGGCCTGTCCCTCACTGTTCTCCTGGTCCACTCTGGGCGCACCTGTCTCTCCTCCCTACTTTCCTCCGCCTCAGGGTGGCCAGGTCATGAGGTGGGGGCGGGGGGGGGGGCTACTTTCTCATACTGCTCTTAGCTTCCTGGGCCCAGTGCCCAGGGTAGTGCCTTCAGCCTGAGCTTCTTACTCTCCAAGCCCTTCACTCTGAGCTCCTCCCTCTGAGCCCAGTCCCGCTGTTCATTGAATGTGCTTCCGTTTCTCGCCCTGCGGCCTTCACTCATGCTGTACCCTCAGCTAACGCCCCTTCCTGGTCAGGCCTCCCTGTCAGGAGCTCGTGTCTCTCTCTCCATGGGGCTGGGCAGATGCAGCGTCCTGGGCTCGGCATGGAGCCTCCTGGCTTCCCTAAACCACGCATGGCTGAGCTTGCAGCCTTGTTCAGCTGCGCCTGCCCTGCAGGCCCCTCTGAGCTCCGCAGAGCGTTGACACCAGTCTGACTTCCAGGGGATGGGAAGGAAGCCCCTCTGCAGCTGCTTCCAGTTCTTCCTGAGGCCTGGCCTAGGTTGCCCCTGATGCAGGGAGCTGTGTCCTCCGGTGCTACAGCAGTCACAGTGACCTTGCCTTCTCCTCCGGTGCCCCCAGCCCTCAGCTGTCTCTCCTCTGTCTTTCCTCTGTCCCTACATCCTTTGTCTCCTGGGCTGGGCTGTTGCTGAGGCTGCTGTGAGATGCACAGATCCCTAGGACCCTTGGGCTGGCCCCCTCAGAGGCTTGAGGGCCTGGTGACCTGGGTCCTCTGAGCAGCTTCTGTCCTACAGGTCACTCTGCTGTTTCAGCATCCGCACAGCCCAGCCAACCCCCTAGGATGCCGCCTTCCAAGGTCATGGCCCCGGGTCAGGGCAGAGCAGGCAGAGGAGCCATATGGGCAGACCAGAGGGGCTTCATAGGTGCACCTGTATTGGGTGCCCTACTAAAGCAGAAACCAGTGCCAGCCTAGACAGCGATGACCAGCAGCCTGTGACCTCTGGAGCCCGAGATGTGTCCAGCAGGCAGGACCCCTGCTCTGGCTCCACATAACTTCCGCCCAGGTGGCGCTGAGTGCTGGGAACCCAGCTATGGTGGGTGATGTCCAGAGGGCTTACCTTGGGTCGGCTGCAGCCCGGCTTCCTGTCGAGGGCAGAGAGGTACAGTGGCTACATGCAGCCCTGAGGGAGGCTGAGGTATTTCCACCTTCAATAGCCAGAGCTGCATCCCACACACAGGGCTGGACTCTCCCGGCTGTGGGGTGAGGCTGGGCCGCATGGCCTATGGCAAATGCCCCTCAAACCCTAATGCATCCATGGTCAACTTGGTGAGTTCTGACTCAGCCTGGCCAGGTTCCCCTGGCGCTGGCCCCCTGAGCGTGTGTTGAGTTGGGGTGGAGGGCTGGAGGGCCTTTCTCGAGCAGACCTTCAGAGAGGAGCGCTGGCTCTGTCTTTCCTGATTCTGAACATGTCCAAGTCAATTCATCACGTGATGGATCACCAGGCTGCTTGGTTCTACTGAAAGGCAGCAGCACAAGCTTTTCCTGGATTTCTCACCATTGTTCCTTTAAATAATCAGTCTTAATTAACTCCATCCGAATAACATATTTTCCCCAAGGGTAGGGAGTCCCAGTCAGGTGGAGCAAGTTGGAACTGCAAACAGCAGTTGATAGCTGTGGTGTTGGGAGGGGCCCCCTGGCTACTGCGAGGGGTGTCTCCGTGGTGGGCGGGTGGATGGATCAGCACCAGCACCAACCCCTGCTGGCACTTTCTGACATTTCTCTTGCCCTCGTTTGATAGATTGGGAAACTGAGTCACAGAAAGGTTTGGCAATCTGCCCCAGGTCACTTCCCCTAAGCACAGATGTCATTGTGGATGAGGAGAAGAGGCAGAACTCAGAGGGGAAAACCACTCTTCCACACAGCATCTGCTGTGGCCACCTGCCCCCACGTGCCCCTGTCCCCACCTGTCCCACCTGTCCCCGTCCCCACCTGCTCCTGTCCCCACCTTTCCCATCTGCCCCTGTCCCCATCCTGTCCCCACCTGCCCCACCCATCCCTGTGCCCAATCTGCCCCCACCTGCCCCTGTCCCCACCTGTCCTTGTCCTCAACCTTCCCCACCTGTTCGTGTCCCCACCTGTTCATGTCCTCATCTGCCCCTGTCCTCACCTGCCCCACCTACCCCGTCCCCACCTGTCTTTGTCTCCACCTGCCCCATCCCCACCTGCTCCACCTGCCCCTGTCTTCACCTGCCCCATCTGCCCCTGTCCCCACCTGTCCAACTGTCTATGTCCCCCACCTGCCCCTCTGGTCCCTGCCACCACCTGCCCCACCTGCCCCATCCCCACCTGCCCAACCTGCCCCTGTCCCCACCTGCCCAACTGTCTGTGTCCCCTATACCTGCCCCTCTGGTCCCTGCCACCACCTGCCCCACCTGCCCCCGCCCCTCTTCTACCTTCCTGTCCCCACCCCCTCCCCTCCCCCAGCTTGCTCCACCTGTCTCACCACTGCCATATGCCCCTCCTGGCCCCACCTGCCCCACCTGTCTCCCCACCCCTACCTGCCCCTCTCGGCCTCCCACTTGTCCCCGCTGCACCCACCTGCTCCCTCCTGCTTCCCCTGCACGCTCACCAGCCTCTGAGCACATTCACCCCCTCGCTGTTCTCTCCTCTAAACAAGATGACTCACCATTTATTTCCAGCCTAATCTCTGCCCCGAGCCTCAGCCTCCGTACTGTCACCCTTGTTGACGGTGTCACCTGGTGACTAACAGGCACTCAGACATCCCAGCAGAGCCAGCAACTCCCACAAATCTGCCCTCCTTCAGCGTCTCCCTCTCAGGGGGTGCTGCCACCCACCTCATGGCTCTGGCCAGCCCTGGAGTCTCCTGTGGCCTCTCTGTCCCTGCCACATCCAGACCCTCAGCAACCCGATTCATTCCTGAGGGGGTGTCCCAACTCGAATGCAATTCGTCACTTCTCTTGGGACACCCTTTACCGTCTATTGCCGCCCAGTGGCACTCACCATAGGCCTCACTGAAGATGTAAATGTTAAACATTTTGCTCTTGGTCACCCAGCTGGGAGGGGCTCATCAGGAGTCAGTCCATATCTGCCTCCTCCAAAGGTTTGAACCCTCCATACTCCGGGCCTCCCCAATGCTGCCCTGGATGGGAGAGACTAGCCTGGACTTGGCCACGTGTTGGCAGAAATAAGCCAGCATCACCTGGGCCTCCACCTGTCCCCTGCAGGGACAGACACCTGCAGAACCTGAGGACCAGGAGGTGACCCTGAGCTGCCCGGGGTGATGGGAGCTTCCCTCGGCATCAGGGGAAGCCCAGAGACAGCCAGGCTCCATGGTGTGGCCAAGTTCATCGTTTCAAAGGGCCCCTGTGGGCAGTGAAAGGTCGTGGGCCCGGTTCGAGGGACTAGGAATCATTCTGGAAGAGGCCTCTGCGGTGCCCGCCTTCACTCCCATCCCCACACCCTGCCCCTCCCTGCCCCTGGTGCAGCTCTAGCTGCTGGAAGGTCCAGGTCCTTCTGGGCAGCCCTCTCTCCCTGCCCTTTCCTTCCTGCACACCCCACCCTCCGCCTGCAGGGCCTGAGGTTGTCAAGAGAGTCTTGACTTCTACAGTTTGCCTCCCCCTGGCACCTCCCACCATAGCTTCTGCCTGAGACCTGGTGGTGGGGAGTCAGCCACACCAGCTGAGGGCCCTCAGGGGCCTGCCCTCTCGACAGGCAGTGATTGGGTTGTGGGGAGCCAGTCTTACCCCACTCACCCATCCTGGCTTGTTCCCCACCAGGTTTCAGGCTGGACCTAGTCTAGAGGAAGCGGGGGAAGGGATGCATCTTCAGGAAGGGCCCCCTCCCCTCACTCGCTGTGAGTCCATTACTGTGTGGGAAGGGCTGTGTCTCTGTCTCCTCTCACTCCCCTTCCCTGGCCCTGCGGGGTGGGGGAGAGATTGTCTGGGGCCTGAGCCCATTGTGTGGAGAAGAGAGCCTCATTGGCAGGCAGCCGGGGCATCAATTTGTGATTATCTGCTCCCTGGTCTTGATTGGCTGGATGCAGTGGGGTCTCCCCAGGGCCCTGGGACACAAGTTTGTGCAGCAACTTTTTCCAGCATGAAGTGACGTGTGTTCCCAGAGAGAAGGTGCACCCCCTGGCCAGGATGACGCTCTGCGGGACCTTCCTGGGTGCGTACCACCCCCAGCCCCTCACATCCCTCCCTGGTCTGTTCACAAGTTTCTGCGAAGATGCCAAAGGGACTAATTAGCTGTGTGTGTCCCCCCATCAGAGCTCAGTGCTCTTTTCTGGGCAGCCGAGGAGGCGACAGACATGCTCCCTCCTGAACAATGGCCAGGGTCCCTGGGGAAACAGCCACCTCCCCTTCTAGCGGATCCTGTGGCTTGCAGAAGTGCGGACGGCACAGAGCCCTGTGAACGCTGCCCTGCAGAAGGTTGGAGGTGGGAGGGCTGTGGGCCGGGTGTGTGCAGAGGCCAGCCGGGCCTTCTTTCTGTTGATTTACCTGCCCAGATCTGCCCAGCAGACCATATAGCTGGTGGGTGTCAGGAGCCCTTGGCCTGGAGCAAGGCTCTGTGAGACTCTGTGAGAAGGTGGCAGAGAGAATTTGTGTGCGACAGATGTCCCCTGGGACTTAACTGTAGCTAAGGGGCTTTGGCCAGGGCCGCTGCTGCTTGCGTCCTCATCACACTCCGAGTTGCTGTGTGTGTGAGTGCACATGTGTGAGTGTGCATATGTATGTGAGGGTCTCACAAACTGGATGCCAAATGTTTGTGAGTGTCTGCGTGAGTGTGAGACAGAAACACAAAGTCAGCCCCGAGTGTGGTGGAGAGTGGATCCCGGTTTTGTTTGCTCCATCTGCCAGGGCCGGCCTGGGGCAGCACCCCCGCCCTCAGCTGTTCTATACAATATTAATGCTCACCATCTCGGCCTCACACAACGGCCCTAATTGTCGTCTGCAGCATTAAGGCAGGCGCCCATCTGCGGGGAAGCTTTCAGAAGGAAACAAGAAAACCCTCACCCCCAGCTGGTCACCGGAGAAGGTGGTGCCAATTACAGATGCAGAAAGTTTAGACCAAAATTACTTGAAAGAGTTTTTATGAAGCAAATGAACTGACACTTGGAATGTCTGTGTGCAGATTTGCACAAGTAATTACACTTTATTTGAAATGATCTTACCAGCTAAGCGATCATTAAGCCTGCTCCCCCACTCACACAAAGCGCTTTCTCAGCGAGTGCGGCTGCGGCGTAAGTTTGGTTTTGCAAATCTCCCGTTTCCCTCCCAGTGTGGAGTCTGAGGACCCGCCAGTCAGACAGGAGTTATTTCCTGGTGGATCTTTCCAAACATATTATTAAAAAGTCACATGTGACCTTCCCACAGACTTTTATGAAATAAAACCCAAAGGAACAGTGTGCAACATGCTCAGTTATGGAAGAGAAAATATTTTATGATTTCAAAAAGTCCTGACAAATTTTCACCCTCTCTAAGAAAAGAAGTTTAAGACTATATCTTGCTGTTGTCACTTACAAGCAGGGATCTGTTGGGGTTTGGAATTCTCTGTCTCAGCCCGGAGCCCAGAGTTTAGCGATAGCTGAATACTGGTGCGAACTCAGAAGCTTCCCTGTGCGGAGAACAAAGACTGAGGCGCTCTGGGGGGAGAGCGCTGTCCGAAGTGCTGATCAGACTTCGGATCCACCCACCGCTCAGGCTCCCTCCCAGGGGCTGAAGGGCGGCAGCCGAACCGGAGAAACGTGCCGGCGGCCGCTTTTCTGCCCCGCTCTTTCCCCTGGACTCCTTTGTCTTGACGGGGTCAGCTAAAGAGTTCGAACCTTTGCTCATCAAAACTCATCTTCGGAAACTGCTCATAGCACTTTAACCTCCCGGTGGCAGCTCCCAGGGCGCTCTAGGTCCTGCCAGCAGGCACCGATTTTAAGTTTCCAGGCACATTCTGAACGCTCTTCCTGGCAGCGCCACAGAGGGTCTGGGGGCCCATTCCCGACCCCCGGAGCGCCACACCTCAGGAGGCCTGTGATTGTTCAAAAGGGGAAGGGAGAAATGCCGAAAGACTTACGTTTTCACAAATACAATTTCTATTACCTGAAAAAACTCTTGTGCCCCGCGAAGCCCGTGTTGCGCAGGTTCATTTCTCCCTGCTGCCACCTCCGCTTCGCTGTGGTTTCTTAGGTGTGACTGTTGCATATCTGAATTAAGTCGCTTTCATGAAACCTTGGGTGTCGTTGGGAAATAAGGCTGATTCAGCAACGGCCCTCCCTTTGATTCTATCTTCATCTTGGAACAATGGCCCGCAAGCCTGCCCGGAGCCTGCAGCCTGCCGATAAGGGTTTAATAGAATTTCTGAATGCTGAAGGTTTGGGATGTAAGACATCCTGGCACTCACAGCATGTCCAGAGGAGATAGAAACGGCTTTTCAGGAGTGCTTTCAGCTGAATGTGTCCTTTTATACTAATGGATATAAGTTTATGACAGAATTTAAAAGTGGTAGGCAGTCATTGTGGAAACCTCAAACTGTTCTCATTTGACTAATTAATATTTCATCCTCAGTTTGACCAGTGCAGGCTTGCATTTATTTCCTTGTGCTCAATCTACACAATTGCTCTGTGTACATTTTGTGTTTTATTTGTTGAGGATAATCTGTGCGTATAAGAATCTAAGATACTTGCCTTTGGGGTGAAGCTTATTGGTTTGTATGTAACGTGTAAAGCACAAACTGTATGTTAAAAATAAGCCACTAAGATTTTCAAAACATGCTCTCTTAGAGAAAGCTGTGTTCAGTCCTGCCTCAGTCACACTTTTGGTGGCCCGAACCCTTTAGTGCTAATTAAGTTGGGGTATTGTGCTCTTGCATAATTGACCAAGAAATGATGTTTACTGTCTGTTGAAATCTCTTCACTGAACTTCTGAGATGTGAGTTTTCTGCTTCTCCAGCTGCCCTTGGACGGCGGCATCTTTGCAGGCGTCTCACATTGAGTTTTCACTCTTGTGTTTCACAGTTTCGTTTCTAACATCCTGATTATGATAATGGACAATCGTTTGCCTGATTTATCAGTACAAGAAGGAGATTTGGGCCGCAAACAAGAATGCTCTGGCTCTTGAGTTCTCTTACTGAAGAAATTCCTACATTTATCCCTGAATGTGGGGGAAAATATCACAAACTGGCAGATGAGAAGGCAGACAGTCAGGCTGCATAGAGAGTGGGTGGGCACTTCTATTGTGTGTGTTATGGATTTTTCCCTTCTTGATTTTCATTGGCTAGCTCCTTTCAGGCCGTTTATAAAAGAATCAGAAAAAGAGCAGAAAACTTGGGCAGTGTGCTTCGCTCTGGTTGGAATAAACTTAGTCTTTTTTTGGGGGGGTTCCCATGCCCAGGGATCCCTGACTTCTCTTTGGGAAGGTTTTTATTATTGTAAAAATTAAAGTGAAAAGGGAAAGTGTGAGAACAGAAAAATGCCTTTTCCTGATGTATTCTTTGTGTGCGTGACTTTATTTTTTGGTCTGTGGCTATAGTTGCCTTTTATGCCGTTAAAAATACTTATCCATTTAAGTCAGGGGTACTTGAATATGCAGATGAGCCAATATGTAATATTCCTGGTTCATTTGAGTAATAAATTCTGCATCCCGTTCTTTATGATGGTAGGTCATATTCCTAACCACCAATAAATATTGTAAAGTACTTTCGCTGTAGCCATGCTAACCCGGGGCATCTGTCATTCCGGTTGCTGCTATTAGGAATTATTGGACTGAACCACTGGCAGAGAAAGCAGAGGGGGGTGAATGTGGTGGTTGTAATGCTCTCTGCCCTTTTGTGTGTTTTGCTTTTTAAAAAAACTCAATCCTGCTGCACATTGAGTATGAATCAGTGTGGACAAACGTAGGCACCTTCTGTTGGCCGAGTCTCAGAGCAGGGGACAGGGCTCCACCGGACTGGGACACCTCTCACCCCCAATTCAGCAGATCCATCTTTCTGATGCTATACTGTAAATTTATTTCACCTCAGAGAGTAAACAGATATATTGGAGCCCCAAGGGTTCATGGGTAGCGTATTTACAAAGGAGCCTCCTCCGCCAGCCCGTGCCACCGCTGCTAATGAGAGCAGTCATTAAGTAAATGAGACGTCGCCTTTAGCTGGCTTAGGAGTTCGCACACTAAGGGGAGAAGATATTTAATTGAAACCCGCACGCAGGCTTCCCCACATGTGACCGCTGTACGGGAGGCAGCTGCCTTCCCTCTCCTCCCCCAGTCCACCCTGCACCCCCCATGTAAATTTCATGATTGCTTTCCGTGATGTCATTTTGAAAGAGGACAGACAATAGCTGTGGGGAAAGGTAAGTCAACGTTACGTTCTTTCT
This sequence comes from Pongo pygmaeus, assembly GCF_028885625.2. Taxonomy (NCBI): domain Eukaryota; kingdom Metazoa; phylum Chordata; class Mammalia; order Primates; family Hominidae; genus Pongo; species Pongo pygmaeus. The sequence continues at coordinate 66,901,372 of NC_072394.2, forward strand.
GACAAAGGCAGATACCCAACGCTTGGCTTTTCCTCTTGGACAGAGACAGGGAGAGGGCGCGCGGGCAGAGTTAATTTCTAAGATGAAGGCTCTGTTTGCAGGAAAAGCAGGTCTGAGGATGGCTTTTTGAAACTGCTCTGGAGGACGGGGGCTTTCTTCTCCTCCCTGGCCTGCCGTGTGCTGTTTTTCTCCTGTCTCTCTGTTGTTCATGCTCCTCTGAGATTCCAGGGGACATGTTGTGCGTCTGACAGAGGAGACATTAGGGGAGGGGGAGCGCATATCAAAACCAGAAACTTTATGCGCATTTCTGGAAGAGGAACAACGGATATGTCTGTGGCCGTGGGACCCAGCAGCTCCGTACCTGGGGAGAGCACTGGCCGCTTAAGCAGAAGACCTTTCTGAAGCAGGGTCTCAGAGTCTGGGGTGTGTCATGTGTGACCCCCACCCAAGGTACTGAGTAGAGGTGCTCACGTGAACGTTTTGTCTGCATGTCACGCATTTCTCAACTTAAGGATCAATATCTAGGGTGCATGCGGCTATGGGATAGATGTGCAGAAGTAAATATCAGCTGCTCCTCTCAGCCCCTTTTTTCGCTACGTGTCCGTGCGGCTGTGGAGTGTGGTTGTTTATGGTGGTAGTGTAACTGGATTTTTGTATTTAAAACTAAAAATCAGGGTTAGCTAAGAAGTTGAACACCCTAATGCCATTGTCTGTAGTTCTGGGGCCGTGGACTTTGGTTCTGTCCATTGAATTCACTTTCTTCTCTATAAACCAGGAAAATAAACAAGTGCTGGTGGCTTTGTGTTGGAGTGGTGGGTTCTCACTGCTCCTTCGGAGTCACCAAGGGCTTTGCTTGTCTCAGCATCACCTTTGAATCAGTGGACACCATTGGCTGGTAAAGTTGGGTGTTTAATTTTGGAAACAAAACATTTGCGGTGGTGCGAGGTGTTCCGTGGCTGCAGGTGGGTTTGGTCCTGGACGTCGACTCTGTCATGATGATGATAATGGCAGCGATGATTATAATTACCCTTTTGGGAGAGGTCGGTGGAGAATTTTGCCCTTGTAGTTTTTTTTTTTTTTTAAATCACAGAAAATTGAGGACACCTCTAACGCCAGTGGCTGAGTGCACAAAAGGTGGGAGGGATGTTGGGGCAGACTTGGGGGGGCCCACTTGGTGCTGAGGGGTGTGCTCTGGCTCTGTCTCCTCTGAGGTGCCGGCAGAGCCTACCCCTGGCCTCGCTCTGGCCTGGGGAGTGGGGGTGCTGTGTCCTCACCAGGGCTGACTGAGGGAGGCTCCCTCGGCCCCCAGGCTCCCTGCCACCCCGGGCTCCCCTCCCATTGGTCCTTGGCTGTGATTATCACCTCCTTCCATATGGCCCTGTTAATTAACGGTAAACAAAAGAGTAAGAGAGCAGGGATTGGAGTCCTGTGGTACCAGCCAGGGTGCTGCTACCAGTGGAGGCAGGACCCTGCCCTGTCTCCCTGGGTAGCTGTTCCTTGTGCAGGGGAGGCTGGGTCAGGGCTTAGAGGGCAGTTTGTTTTCAAAGAGAAGGAGGCAGTTTTATGTATTCTTCTGTCCTGTAGAGACTGAGACTCCTACAGGGACCCCCGACCCCCTGGGCACCTGGATGGTGCTGAACTTCCCAGGGGTACTTGCTGATCCAGGAGCTTGAGCAGGAGCCACAGGGAGTTGGACAAAGAGGCCTTTCTGCTCTGGAACAGCCTCGGCTCTGACCCCCTTGGGCCATGAATCCCTGAAGAGGGCCTGGTAGCTTACCCAAGGCAGGGGGGCTGCTTCTGTCCAAAGTGCCACTCGAGGGTTTGTGTGACCCTCAGTCATTGCCCACAGATCTGGAGGTAGCCTCAATTGTTCAGAGCCAATGCTCTGGCCCCCCTTGGAAGATTCTGGCAAAGGCAGTGGTCACCTGCTCCCTTGAATACCCCGGTGTATGAGTGGGGAAAAACTCTCTGAGATGACCCCTTCTAGCCATGTGGGATGCAAAGTTGCTCTGGTCTGGGGGTTGCAGCAGCCTCTATTTGGAAGCTCTGTTAGTGCCGGAGATGTCAGGGAGAGGCTGGCAGAGGGTATGCGGCCACGGGGGTGCACGCTGGGCAGCTCTGGCAGCTGACCAACGGCAGTGCTGGCTCCGCAGTCAGCCTGGATGGTGGCTGGAGCTTGGCCTGTCCCCTAGCTGTGGACGTGGTGGGCGCTCTCCCTGGTGCTGCTCAGAGACTCACTCCCTTCCTCTCTGGCCTGGGGTCACTGAATGTGCAGACAATGACATTTGTGGTGGTGTGGTGGGTACAGGAGACCCACACCACTCTGCTTTGGGGAGACAGGGGTCAGAGCCTGACTATCTGTCTTCCTGGTGCTACTCAGTCTGGTCATGGCTGGGCCACTTGGAATGCCAGTTTGCACAACCCAGTACTGCGCAGAGAGCAGGAGAGGTTCCTGAAGACTGACAAAGTGCCAGAGAGAAACCCGGGGCCTCCAGCAGCTGCTCAGTGGCAGTGGGCAGGCTGGTGGGGGCTGAGCTCTTCCTGGATGGACTCAGTGCAAAAGGCACGTCTACTTTGGAAAAGACTGAGCAAGGCTTGGGGCCACCCAGTCCCTCTGTCGGGGCTCAGGGTGGGGATGAGACCGGGAACAACCAGAACACTTCGGTCAGCACCAGGCCTGGAGTAGATGAGGAGGTAGAGAACTGACCCAGCTGGTGGAACAGGGGTCAGGAGGTTAGCTGTGGGGTGGGTGGGGGCTGCTGGCGGTCACCTGATCTGCGAGCAGGCAGGGTACTGGACGGTCAGCCAGACTTTCATATTACTCAGGCGTCTTGGAGAGTGGATGCTCTGCCTGTCCCAATGCTGGAAGACGCATCTCAGAGCCCCTCTTTTGTTGCCTGTTCTCTTGCAGGAACCTGGGCGGGAGAGAGGAGCAGGGTGCCCGTGGGGGTTGGGGGGATCTTCTCTTTCTTCCTCTCTCCCATCTTCCTCATCTTAGATCCTCCCCCTCTGCATTTTCCTTGTGAACTCACTCATGAATAAACCAGAAGTTAGTTGTCTACAGATGTAATTTTAACAGGAATTTTGTGGTGCGAGTTTACAGGAAAATGGTCTTTGGGAACCAGCATCATTAGATTAGTCAGACGGAGAAACGCCGTGTTTCCCAGAAGGGAAGAGAGCAGTGGCTGCCGTGCTGCTCCTCTGTGGGCTTCCTGCTCCTTGGGAACCGCGGGACCCATCCGCGCTTCAGGACAGCCCCACTGGGGGCAGCCCACTGCCCAGCGCAGAGTGTTTGCCGGAGGCCTTGGGGTGGAGGGTGCTTTCACGGCCTCTTGAGGTTCCCAGCATTTTTCTGTCTTTCAGACAAAATTTCCCCAAACGTCACTTTAAAAAACTCAGAACAAAAATGAGCAAGAGGAATTTCACCGGAATTAAAATGTTTTTGATCTCAGGCTTCCACGGAGCCAGCTTCAGAGAGAAGAGATTAATGGATACTTGCAAGTGGAAAGCGTAGTTTGAAAATGTCTTCCTGTTTCTCTTCAGTGTTACTGGAACCAACCTGATACAAGCGCGGAGTCTTTTCTCCCCACGGTTAATGCCATTAGGAGCGTTCCTTGTGGGAAGATTGGTTTCACCCATAACTTCATCCTTTTTTTTATTTTATGATTTGCACTTAAAAAATGTAATGTTATTTTAATCGGGAACAAAAGTAACTCAGCATGCTTTAATCTGCCCTGGCTGAGTACATCTGCCTTGGCCAGGATTGGAGTCCAGGCCTTGCAGAGGAGAGAGGATGTCGACACAGCTGTGGGTGTCTGTGGTCCTCCTGCCACCCCTCGTCCTGCAGCACTGGAAGCCTCCACTCAGCAGCCCCAACCTTCAAGAGAGTGACTTTGTGCTCTGGCAACTGAGTGTGTGGTTTGCCCTGGAGTTGCTTGGAGTTGATTGGATACGTTCGCTGTGCCTTGGGGTTTATTTGGGACTGTGGCCTGGGAGCATGGCCTGTGCCAGGAGGGTGCAGATTGGACGGTCCTCAGGAAGTAGGCTGCAGCGCTCTGCATGAGTCAGGGTGGCCAGGCAAGGTGGGGGTGAGCACTTGGGATCTAGATGCTAGGAGGGAAAAGTGGAGGCACCATATGGCCTGAGCTGCTGACAGATGAGCTTGCTGGCCCCACCTCTCTCTCACGCCTGGCTTCACACCTCCATCATGTTCAACATTGGTCTGAGGGCTGGGGCAGAAGCCATCTGGGTCCTCTTCTTTTTTTCCCATTTTGCCGCCTGCAATCCACACATCAGAGGAGGAGTGTGAGAAGAGGGGGCCCTGGGTCAAGGCGGTTGGAACCTCTCACCTGGTCCTGGGGGACCCTCCATGTCCCCCTCAGGGATCCACAGAGCTGCCAGTGGCTGACCTGTCCTGCCTGAGTGGAAGGAGAGTGGGAGTTTGGTTGCTCCATGGTGCACCAAGTCCTGCTTTAGAAGGCCCTAGAAGGTCCCTGAGACTCTCGGACCGCAAACTGACAGCAGCAGGTGCCTGGGGTGGCCTCCCAGTGAGCCAGACCCACAGACCCACGGTGAGACAGACCCGAGGCGCATCCCCAATCCCTGTGTGCAGGTGCCTGGGGTGGCCTCCCAGTGAGCCAGACCCACAGACCCACGGTGAGCCAGACCCGAGGCGCATCCCCAATCCCTGTGTGCTCCTTGCTGAGCTAGCTTGTCAAAGCACTTGGGTCTTTACACCTACAGGGTTTTTGGGTTCTGAAAATCAAATGGCTTTAGCAGTCCTGCTCTGTGGGCAGCCAAAGTGGCTCCTAACTGAAGGTGTTGCCCATTCTTTACAAGACTTAGAGCTGGGGGACAAGTTCCCTCTCGGCTCTGAGTTTCCCAGGGTATCTGCCGTCCCAGGGATCCCAGATGTGGGTGGTTCAAAGCAGCCTCCCAGTTACTGCTGCCTGAACACTTGGTTGTCAATCGTTCGTCAGCACGTGGAATTGTGCTCACCCTGCCCTTACCAAAGTTTTGTTTAGGGAAAAACAGGGATTTGAAATTGGGACGACTTAATACGTTTAACATTATTTTCATTGAGACTGGGCCTTAATCTATGAAATGGAACAAAAAATCTGACTTAGGTCGCAAGGGGCAAAGAAACACGTTTGACACTGTGATTTTAATCATTGATACTGTGCTAACTTGTTAATTCTCATGAACGTGTTCTGTGCTGGACACTGAGGCTGGGAGGCAAATTAGCTTCCCAGGTGAGTGGTGTAGCTCGAATCTGAGATCTTTCTAGAACAGCCTCCCTCACAGTCCCACCCAGCCCCACCCAGCCTTCCTGCCCAGTGTCCCAGGCTGCCATGCAGGCTGCCCACAGACCACAGTATGACCCTTGCTGCCCTCATGTCTCTTCCTCACAGCCTGGGACACATCTAGAGCCTGTCCCCAGCATGCCCTCCAACCTTATTCTCCGTCCCAAACTGGGTTGTTACCCAAGATTCCCGAACATGCTTCCCTCTCTCCCTTCATCTTCTGCAGTTGAATTTTTGCTTGTCTTTCAAGGCTTGGTACAGATGCCACCCCGGGCCTCCTTTACTTACCTTTACTCTCATGTGTCTCACATTTGAAATCCCGCTCTCGGGATGCAATGTCTCTGCTGTGACATTGCATCAGACTGATGGGTGTCCCTGCTTGCCTTCCGGGAGAGCCTGCAGGCAACCAGCTCTGGGGGCTGCCAGGCCCGAGGAAAGCATCCCAAGTCTAGGGGCTGCTGGACCCGATGGGGCACCGCAAGTCTGGGCCTGCTGGGTCCAAGTGGGGTACCCCAATCTTGCCTAGGGGCCCCCTTGTTCACACAGTACATGGAGTTTTCAAAGCTGGTCTGGACCAGGGAAGGATCCACATTTTAGCTTTGAGGTTGGAAGGACACTTGTGTTGGGAAGAAAAGCTACTTAAATGCTCAGTTGAGCAGTTCTGAATTTTTCCTCTACTCTCTGTTCCTTCTTGAGGGTGAGCCCTGCCTTCTGGTTATTTGAGATCATATCTGCCCAGATAAAATGTTAGACTATTATTGCGCATTAAAGAAGGCACCTCTTACAGTCATTTTTTTTTTTAAGTGGTCTGATTTTGTTTTGGCTGGCTTATTTAGAGTTTTGTGCTTCCTCATTTTATTTCCACGAAGGCCATGCCCAACCCTAGCCTCGGTGAGCCGTGACCCAGCCATGTCACCAATGCATCAGAGTGGGTTGGCCTCGGTGAGCCATGACCCAGCCATGTCACCGATGCGTCAGAGTGGGTTGGCTGTGAGGCGTTCGTTTCCTCCCCACGACACAGATAGACAAATTGGTCCAATATATATATGTATTTTTTTGAGACGGAGTCTTGCTCTGTTGCCCAGGCTGGAGTGCAGTGGCGCCATCTCGGCTGCAACCTCCGCCTCTGGGTTCAAGCAATTCTGTCTGCCTCAGTCTCCTGAGTAGCTGGGATTGCAGATGCATGCCACCATGCCTGGCTAATTTTTGTATTTTTTTTTTTAGCAGAGATGGGGTTTTGCCATGTTGGCGAGGCTGGTCTTGAGCTCCTGACCTCAGGTGATCTGCCTGCCTCAGCCTCCCAAAGTGCTGGTATTACAGGCGTGAGCCACTGTGCCCGGCCAAATTTGCCCAATTTTTAAGAGTTATGAGGTGCTGTGAGCTTGCTGCCTTCCCTCATCCAGTGGTAAGTCCTGTAAATAAGGAGTCTGCTTCCTAGGTGCATCAGCCAGATAGGGAAAACAAAGGGATTTGTTACTGAATGCCATTCAGGGAAGCAATCCCTAGAAGGGCTGCCTGGAGCCTGTCTCGAGGAATCCGTTCCAGGACTCTGGGCCCTGCACCTCTTCCCTGTGGAGTGTCATCTACACCGGTGGCCTGGGCTTGTCTGGCTGCAAATCGCACATGCGGCTTCTAAGTCAGAACCTGCTGCTGGATGTGGAGCTCCCTTCATCCCCAGGGTCTGAACCTTTGTGCTTGGCTGACCCCCTACACCTCTGGCATCTGGAGGAACCCAAACCCACTTTGATGTAAGAGTTAGAGTCCAATTACTCTTCCTGGAGAGCCCTCTGATGGCCTTGGGATCCTGGACCTGGTGAGCTCTCCCCCTGCCAGCCCCTCCTGTTGGCCACCCACTTCCTGCCCAGTCACCCAGAGGCCAGGCCGCCTCTGGTGTGGGTAAAGCGTTTGTGTTTTCCCCAAATGTGTTCTGTGTTGGCTCTCGTGTACTGACTACTGTCCATCCAGGCTGGGAAATTACCATACACATCCCCCTGCCCCCCACAATTTTTCTAAGCCTGAAGAGCAGCAGAGGGGGCTGCTCTGAGCCCTGGAGCTAGGGCTGCAGTTGAACCCATCAGAGAGCAGCTGCCTGGGCTCACCCTACCCAAGCAGGGATTTGGGCAGGGGTCCTGCAGTTGGAGAGCCTGGGGTTGGAGAAGGAAAACGGAACTGTTGTGAAAGCCAAAATCCCCAAGGGCTTTGAGGCCTGGGGATCTTCCCTCGAGCCCTCTCCCTTCTGAACTGGGGATGAGCCAGGGTGTGGGCAGACCCGAAAGGGAATGTGAGATGCCCCTCCTAGTGGAATTTTGTCTTCAAGGCCTCAGTAAAATGTGGTTTTAAGGCAGAAGGAGATGGCCATTTCTTCTCTTTTTGGGCTGGAAAGCTGAATGGTTCTAAGAAAAATTTCTGGGACCAAGGAACGAAAATGCTGGATCAGAATTCCAGAGCAGGACCTCTTGATCCTGCGAGGCCAATGTGTCTTCTGGGGAGTTCCCAAAGATCCATGGGGAAGACGCCCCCAAACCCAGCCCTGCCGGCTCTGGCCATACCCTCTTTTTTTTTTTTTTTTTAAAGACGGAGTCTCACTCTGTTGCCCAGGCTGGAGTGCAGTGGCGTGATCTTGGCTCACTGCAACCTCCGCCTACTGGGTTCAGCAATTCTCCTGCCTCGGCCTCCTGCAAGTGCCACCACACCTGGCTAATTTTTGTATCTTTAGTAGAGACAGGGTTTCACCATGTTGGCCAGGCTGGTCTTCAACTCCTGCCCTCAGGTGATCCACCCACCTCTGCCTCCCAAAGTGTTAGGATTACAGGCTTGAGCCACCATTCCTGGCCTCGTACCCTCTTAATTCTTATCTTGCATCTGGAATACCTGTTGGACCAGGCCTGTTTCCATCACAGCCCCTTCTTACTGCCTTTGTTTTCTCTGTGTTCTACCCCTTCCCATACCCCAGAATTCAGGCAGGCGAGTCCAGTTGTGCCTGATTGGAAAAAGTGTCTCTGATGGTGGCCCAGTGAGGCAAGGCCCGTGGGTCAGCCTGGCCACTTTCCCTCCCCTCCTGAGCACCGTGGGTGGGTCAGGCTGCAAGCAGCCCTCGGAGGCAGCAGTCACAGACAGAGGTGGGCTGTTGGGCAGGTGCGGCTGATAGAGTGGGTGTCTTTTGTGGGCTTCTCCCCGGCCTGTGGCCTGGCTTAGTCAGTAGAGATGGTCAGGGGAGCAGGAGGGAGCCCGTACCCCAGTGCCTGTAGTTGTGTCCGCTTCCCCGTCCCTGACTTCTCCTCCTGCAGCATCTTTCCTAGTTGTGTCCGTTTCCCCGTCCCTGACTTCTCCTCCTGCAGCATCTTTCCTAGTTGTGTCCATTTCCCCTCCCTGACTTCTCCTCCTGCAGCATCTTTCCTAGTTGTGTCCGTTTCCCCGTCCCTGACTTCTCCTCCTGCAGCATCTTTCCTAGTTGTGTCCATTTCCCCTCCCTGACTTCTCCTCCTGCAGCATCTTTCCCTGTAGTTGTGTCCATTTCCCCTCCCTGACTTCTCCTCCTGCAGCATCTTTCCCTGTAGTTGTGTCCATTTCCCTGTCCCTGACTTCTCCTCCTGCAGCATCTTTCCTGCTGCCCTGGGTAGCCTCTTGGGAGCCATCTATTTCTGGAGGTCCCCACTCCGGGTTCCTTGTCCTGGGTGTGGGGTGAATGTGCTGGACTATGATCACAGCATTGAACCCCACTTGGAGCTGAGGATGTTCTTGCCCCAGAAGGAGAACCCTGTGTGTGTCTGCGTGGAGCAGTGTGGAGTGGTTTCCTTGGTGCCGCCTGGGTTCCAGGCACCCGGCCTGGGTGTGAGGCCTGGTCACATGGCTGAACTGCTCTCCCAGGCACCCCTGGGAGGGATGAATGTGACACTATTGGTGTCCCTCCCAGCACACTGCCTGCCCTGGGCTGGGCACACTCCTCCCTTGTTGGCAGCCGGGGATGACAGGCCGCCTGGAGAGCCCGTCCTGTGATTTGGTTTGGAAAGTCATTATTACTGCAGAGCAGTTTAGCTGTTGTTTTTACAGCGTTGGTAAGGTTAAAAGAAATAATGATAATAATATAAGAAAGACTCAGCCACAGTAACTGCCTGCAACATGCTATTTGCATTTTTAAGGAAACACTTCTTTGAGACAGCCTGGGTGAAAGGTCACTATTTGCATATAAATGGAAAAGAAAGTGTATGATGCTGGAAGTTACATCTGTATTATTTTCTCAGCAGTGAGCTGCTGTTGGAGAGATTAGAGGACATGGCTTGCATTTGGCTTTTATTGAATAGAGAAAGTACCAGCGAGGCTGATTTAGAAGCAAAATAATGAGAGAAATGTGCAAAGCTATAGAATTGCCAACTCCCTGCCCCCACCTCTCCCTTCTCTCATTTTCACCTAAACTCAGCAAAAGCTGGTCTGCCTTTGCGCCACTCAGCAAGTCTTCATTTTACTTCTCTCTGGATTCCAGAGAGAAAAAAAAAAGGAAAGAAAAAGAGCAAAACTTGCCCTCATTTTCCCCTCGGTCCCGTTTGTGTTTCCTGCCAGTGTTTCCTCCAGATGCCCCAAACCCTGGAGCAGAAGCCCCTGTAACTGCGGCCCCCCGGGGTGTGGAGAGGAAGAGGCCCTCGGGGCAGGAACAAGACGGCACCCCTCTCCAGGGCGGGGGCAAGAGGGCACCCCTCTTCAGGGTGGGGACAAGAGGGCATCCCTCTCGAGGGCGGGGACAAGAAGGTACCCCTCTCCAGGGCGGGGACAAGAGGGCACCCCTCTCCAGGGACAGGGACATGAGAGCACCCCTCTCTGGGGTGGGGGCAAGAGGGCACCCCTCTCCAGGGTGGGGGCAAGAGGGCACCCCTCTCCAGGGTGGGGACAAAAGGGTACCCTTTTCCAGGTCGGGGACAAGAGGGTACCCCTCTCTGGGGGTGGGGACATGAGGGTACCCCTCTCCGGGGGTGGGGACATGAGGGCACTCCTCTCCAGGGCAGGGACAAGAGGGCACCCCTCTCCAAGGCGGGGGCAAGAGGGCACCCCTCTCCAGGGCGGGGGCAAGAGGGCACCCCTCTCCAGGGCGGGGACAAGAGGGCACCCCTCTCCAGGGCGGGGGCAAGAGGGCACCCCTCTCCAGGGCGGGGACAAGAGGGCACCCCTCTCCAGGGCGGGGACAAGAGGGCACCCCTCTCCAGGGCAGGGACAAGAGGGCACCCCTCTCCGGAGCTAGTGGGGCTGTTTTGGACCCACTGCTGGGAAAGGCTGGAGGCAGGGGCAAATGTGGGGGGGTCCTGTGTGGGCTGAGGGAGTCCTGTTCCACCTTCCTCTCAGCCCCACGGGACCCGCAGCTTCTAGGGTATGGGTTCCACCTTTTTCATGGAAATTTCCAAGCTTGTCAGACTTTCCCAGGTGCCTGGTCCCCTGGGCTTTCCAGGAGGCCCCCAGGAACAGAGCCGGCTGTCCCTGAGAGAAACCCTGGGTGGGGCTGGGGCCTGCACCTGTCCAGCCAGCGTTGGAAGCAGACTTGGCGGAGCACATCATGGACTTAGCAGTCCTGGGACAGAGGGAGGTGGAGTGTCCTGCCCGGAGGAGGCACCTCAGGATCCTCCTTGGTCCCAGCTTCTGTCCTCATAGAGGCCTCCACTGACCACTGGTTACTTAAATCACAGTCCCCCATCCTCATTATTTTCAAAAATACATTTTGAAACAATCTCAAAGCCACAGAAACATTTCAAGTAAAGGGCCAAGCTGTTTCTCCTGAGCATTTGAGAGCGTGTTGCCGATGCGATGCCATCACCAGGGACATTTGGGTTAGGGTTAGGGTTAGGGTTAAGGTTAGGGGTTAGGGTTAGGGTTAGGGTTAGGGGTTAGGGTTAGGGTTAGGGTTTGGGTTAGGGTTTGGGTTAGGGTTAGGGTTAGGGTTAGGGTTTGGGTTAGGTTTAGGGTTTGGGTTAGGGTTTGGGTTAGGGACATTTGGGTGGGTGTTTCCAGCAGAGAGGCCGCTCTCCCACTGCTCCACCCTCACCTTCACAGCCATTTGGTCCTCAGACCCATTCAGGGGTGGGTTCAGAAGCACGTGTTGTGCGTGGTCCTGGTGTCTCATTCATCTAAAGTCGTTTTCAGGGCTCCTCGCCTTTCGTGTCCTCGTGCTTTTGGAAGAGCACTGAGCCGTTATTCGGTGGTACACCCTTCAACATGAGTTTGTCCAATGTTGCCTGTGATGCAGGAACACTGGAGTGGGAGGTTCTCCCTTCACCTGATGCTGATTTGTCCCTTAACTCATAATGTTGACCTGGTCACTGGATTAGATGGGGCATCCGGGCACCTCTATGTCATAGGGAAATGCCAGTCATTTTCCCTTTGCAATTAATAAATATTTGGGGGGAAGGTACTTTGAAACTATGGAAGTATCTCCATCCTCAAGAAACCATCACTTAATTTTGATGGATATCTCTATAGACTCATTATTTACTATTTTATCTCCTGGGCTAAAAGCCTTCTTTTGATGCTCAGATTGTCCCTGACTGGTCAGTGGAAGCCTAGTACAGAGGCTTCCATAGCCTCGGTCCAGCTACACTGTCCGTCCTTGTTCTTGCCTTTCCTGCTTGGGGCCTGGAACTCTGGTTCCTTTTATTAGAAAATGGTGTTAGCCTGAGACCTGGGTGTTCGGCCTCTAGTGGACACGACTGGGAAGACGTATGTGTTTACACACACATACTCACATGCTACACACAGTTACACATACACTACACACACATACTACACACAGTTACACATACACTACACACACATACTACACAGTTACACACACCACACACACATGCTACACACAGTTACACACATATGTGCTACACATATGCCACACACAGTTACACATACACTACACACACACTACACAGTTACACACACCACACACACACGCTACACACACAGTTACACACATACGTACTACACACGTGCTACACACACAGTTACACACATGCCACACACATTTACACAATGCTACACACAGTTACACACATGCCACACATGCTACATACATGCTACACGTAGTCACATGCTACACAGTTACACACATGCTACACACAGTTACACAAAGTTACATATGCTACACACACATGCTACACACACAGGTACACACCACACACAATTACACACATGCTACACACAGTTACACACATGTTACACACAGTTACACACACATTCTACACACGGTTACACACATGCAACACACAGCTACACACATGCTGCACACACAGTTACACACATGCTACACAGTTACACACATGCTGCACATGCTACACACACGCTACATACAGTTATACACATGCTACACACAGTTACACACATGCTACACACACGCTACACACACTATGCACAGTTACACTCACATGCTACACACAGTTACACACAAATGCTATGCACACATGCTACACACACACACTACACACATGCTACACACAGTTACACTACACACATGCTACACACATGCTACACATAGTTACACACAGGCTATATACAGCTATACACACATGGTACACACACACAGTTATATACACACGCTACACACACACCCTTTTTCATCTAGGTCTGTATTTACTTCTCCATCTATCAATGTATATTGAAAAACACAAGTTCATATTGATAACCTCTGATTCCAATTCCCACACAGGGTTCATTCTAAAGTTCTGCCTTTCCATAGGCATAACTTGCTCTTCCAACAGTGAGAAAGCTGGTTTCCATTATCTTTAATATGTTTACTTCTTTGATCCACCTCTTTCCCCGTACCAGCCCCCTCCTTACTCCACACAAGTGCTGACCCCTTGCTGAGCCCCTCTCTGCAGGCCAACCTCTGGGTCGACACAGGACAGCCCCACCCTCTGTTCTAGGCCTTGGTGGGGACACCTTCTCCCCTGCAAGGGCTCTGGTGCTAGGGAGCCTCGCTGGCCGGTTGCCCAGGACTTTGGGGTTCATGGGGTGTGGGACAGGACAATCCAAGTATAATGGGCTGGTTGGCCTCCCTGTGGCCCCAGAACTGGACCTTTTCTGACACTTGTGCTCACAGTGACCAGTTAGCTTCGTTTGTAGCATTGAGCATTATCTTTCTTTATCTTCAATGTTTCGCTGCTGGACCAAGCAGTATTTACCAGTGTTATATGTCATACAAGATTTTATGGTTTGTTTTCCTTGTAGACAATGATCACCACCCCTGCCCCATCCACCGCCCTGGCCTCACTTCCCTTACTCACTGTTCAGTGCGCAGTTTTTGAGGCTGTGCATATCTGGATTTTTTTATTCTTCTACTTCCCGTGATCAGTGTTTTGTCTGGGCATAGAGGGCATGCTCTGAAGTTGAATGTCAACTCCCTTAAAATTGGGAAGAGACTTTCTCTACTGTCTGTGAACGCTGCTCTTGAGCAATGTGATCCTATTCTAGTTATCTGTTTTGTTTGTGACTTTTTCCCCCTTTAAAAGCTTTTAGGGTCTTTTTTCTATTCCTAGTGTTTTAAAATTTTATAGTGCTGGGCTTGGTTGGATGTGGGTCTTTTTTTATTCACTGTTATGGGCACTTAATGGGCATTTTAATCTAAAAATATAATTTCCTTTAGTTCTGGGGAAATTTTTTTTATCATTTAACTTACGCTTTTCCTTCCCATTTTCTTAATTCTCTCTTTCTGAAACTCCCAAATCGGGGGACAGGCCTCACTCAGCATTTCCTCTGTCTCTCCTATCTCTTCATCCTTTTGTTCACTTTTCTAGTATATTTCTTTGACTCTATCTCCCAAGTCTTCTGTTCAATTTTTCATTTTGGTTTTACAATTTATTTCCAAGTTGGGGAGGATGGACACAATGGTATTAAGACTTCCCAAACAAGTCCTCCTGTCACTGTCTGGGCTGGGCCATATCTGCCCTGTCCACATGCGTCTGGAGAGTCTGTGTCCTGCCTCCTGGTTTGTCCTTGTTCCTGCTCTAACCGCTGCCCACACTGATAGTCGAGGGAGCCTGAAGGAGCCTCCCGAAACATTCATTTGCTCATCCAGTGCAGGTTCCTCCCACAGGCCAGGAAAGATCCCAGGAACAGCTGTTATTGAGCACCCTGGCAGTTCTCAGACTGCGGTGGGGACCTCGCTTTGAACTTTGAGAGACAGATGCTGGACCTAGTTCTTCTTCTGCCTCCTCCAGGAGCCATGTGACATGGATGTGAGTCTGTTTGCCTCCTAGGGCCTTATCTTCCCATGTCTGGGGGTGCAGCCTGGACCTCAGAGGTGTCACCTTGGGTGTCAGAGGCTCTTTGGGTCTAGAGAGAGGAATCCTGGGCTGTGGTCCCCCCGGAGTCTACTGTGACCTGTGACTGGTTTTGTGCGGGCTTAAATTGTTTCTAAATTTTTATTTTAACCCTTTTCTTGCTACCTTGCTAGGCTTTGATTTAAACCCAAGTAGCAGCAAGAAGGGGATAAATGAGGGATTGAGAGGAGAAGCAGGAAAAAGGTTTTTTGTTTTTTTCCTTTCGAATGGCAAGATGTAAGTCTATACTCAACCCGGGGCCCAGCTTTTCAGTTCCACTCTGCATGAGGTATGATGAAAGCTAAGAAGCCCTGCCCTCTCCAGGGAAATGGCGGCTGGAGCAGCCACGGTGTCCCAGGACGTGGCAGGCCCAGCCAACGCACGTGCACAGGCAGAATGGGGGGCTGTTGCTGCTGGGTTAGCTACCAGGTGGGATTGACCCTGGCCATCAGCTCAGCTGCATGGATAGCTGCTGACACATCCTGACATGGCACCGGCCGAGGTGGGAGGTGAGCTTGTGCTGTTCTGGGTCATGATGCCTCCTGGCTGCGCAGAGGCAGGTCGCCTTCCTTTGGCCTTGTTGAATGAGTACAGCTCTAACTGCTCTGGGGAGTGGGAGGGTGAAGTGGACCCAAGAGCTCTCACTCTGACCTCCATGGCCTGTCTCATGTCACTCGCATGACCCATTCTCCTGTTGTATCCCTGGACCCAGCCCTCTCTGGCCTCCAGGAGCAGGGAGTGATAGGCATCAGGGTGGTCCAGCTTGGGGTTGAGGCACAGTGGTCCAGAGGCTGGCCCAGGACACAGGCTCACAGAACCCAGTCTGGAGAACCAAGGGGGTCTTGCTGGGACCTCCTGCCCTATGCAAGAGTCCCCAGAGTGTCCCACTGACCATCCACATGCCGCTGTTTAAAAACAGCTTTATTGGAATGGAATTTGCACATCACAGAATTCACCCGTTAAAAATATACGATTCAGTGGTTTTAGCATACGTATAGGGTTGTGCATCTATCGCCACAGCCCAATTTTAGACTGTTTTGATCACCCCAGAAAGAAACCCCATGCCCATTCACAGTCATTCTCCATTTTCTCCTCCACCAGTCCTAGGCAACCACGAATCTACTTTCTATCTCTATGAATCTGCCTGTTCTGGACATTTCATAAATATGGAATTGTTCAATATGTGGTCTTTTGTCCCTGGCCTCTTTCACTGAACACGATGTTTTTGAGATTCCCCCACATTGTTGCATGTATAAGCAACTTCATTCCTTTTTATTGCCAAAGACTATGCCACTGTATTTCGTGTCACCCATTCAGCAGTTGATGGACATTTGGGTTTTTCCACTTTTTGGCTAGTATGAATAAGGCTGCTATGAATAGTTGTGTACAAGCCTTTATGTGGACATATGTTTTTACTTCTCTTGGGCAAATATCTAGAGTGGAATTCCTGAGTCATGTAACTCTATGTTTAGCATTTTGAGTAACTGCCATGCCATTTTCCAAGTGATTGTGCTATTTTACATTTGCATCAGCGTTCTATGAGGGTTCTCGCCAACACTTGTTACTATCTGTTTATCTTTAAAATTACAGCCATTTTAGTGCAGTGGTATCTGAGTGTGTTTTCGATTTGTATTTCCTGGATTACTAGCTGTTGGGCATCCCTTCATGTGCTTATTGGCCATTTCCATGTTATCTTTGGAGAAATGTTTGTTCAAATCCTCTGTTCATTTTAAAATTGGGTTATTTGTCTTATTATGAGTTATGAGAGTTCTTTTTTCCAAATACAAGCTCTTTATCAGATTTACGACTTGCAAATATTTTCTCCCAGTCTTTGGGTTGTCTTTTCACCTTATTGACAGTGTTATTTATTTATTTATTTTTGAGACGGAGTCTCGCTCTGTCACACAGGCTGGAGTGCAGTGGCGCAATCTTGGCTCACTGCAACCTCTACCTCCCAGGTTCAAGTGATTCTCCTGCCTCAGCCTCCCAAGTAGCTGGGATTACAGTCACGCACCGCCACACCCAGCTAATTTTGTATTTTCAGTAGAGACAGGGCTTCACCATGCTGGCCAGGTCGGTCTCGAACTCCTGACCTGAAGTTATCTGCCTGCCTCAGTCTCCCAAAGTGGTGGGATTACAGGCATGAGCCACTGTGCCCGGCCAACAGTGCTATTTTAACTCTGAAAGTTTTAAACCTTGTTGAAGTCCAGTATATTACTTTTTTTCCTTAATGGCTTGTAGTGTTGTTGTCACAGCTAAGAAACCATTGCTGAACCCAAAGTCAGAAAGATTTACCCGTGTGTTTTCTAGGCGTTTTGGTTCTTACATTTAGATATGTGATCCAGTGCGAGTTAATTTTTGAGAGAGGTCCAACTTCATTTTTTTTTTTTTTGATATCTAGTTGTTCTAGCACATTTGTTGAAAGACAGTATTTTTCCCATTAACTTGTTTTTGTGCCATTGTCAAAAATCAATTGATCATCAATAGAGGGGATTAATTCTGGACTCTCAATTCTGTCCCACTTATCTGTATGCCCGTCCTTATGCTAGTAACACATTGCCTTGATTACTGCAGCTTTGTAGTAAGTTTGGAAACTGAGAAGTGTGTCTTCCAACTTTGCTCTTTTTCAGAATTGTTTTGTCTAGTCTATATTCCTTGAATTGCCATACAAATTTTTAGAATGAGTTTGTCAGTTTTTGCAAACAGAACAAAACAACACAGCCGGAGAGGTCAGAAATGGTCAGATTCTGGTGAGATTTAGAAAATAACATTGGCAGGATTTGGGGCCAAGGATGACCCTCAGGGTTCTGGCTTGAGGAGCTGATGACTGAAGAGGGGAAGAGGAAAACCCCAAGTCACATAAGGAGCAGATATTGTGGGCAGAGAGGAAGCAAAAAGGAGAGGACATCTGACATGGGGTGGCCGGGTGGCCAGGAGGATCCTGTACAGGTGACCGACAAGGTCCGGGGCGAGTGTCTGCCACAGAAGCGGGGAACAGACACGCACCGCAGTGATGTCTAGTGAGCCCTCACATGCCCTGTGAACATGAAGCCGTCTGTTGTTCCAGTGGAGGGATGTGGGTGGAGGCCAGCTGTGGTGGGGAGTGAGGAAGAGTCAGCAAGAAGCGTAGTTACGAAGCAGGAGGAGATGGAGAGGGGGCTGGGCAGGGACGTGCGGTCCAAAGAGACTGTGTTTTTAAACATGGATGCCTCAAGCCTGTTGAAGAGTTGGGAAGAGTAGTTCAATATTCCGGAAGAATGGAGGGAAGAGTTGATATTCCTGGGAACTTTAACTGACAGCGGGAAGGAGGTGGGTATAAAGTCCAGATGGACAAGCCAGCTCAGCAGGGAGGCAAGACCCCATCTCCTGTGCTGGAGACGGAGGAGGGCTGAGGGGTGCACGGGAGAATGGAGGTGGGGGCTCCTCTCAAGTGAGTACCCTTCCCCTCTTTGCTGAGGGGCAGGTGGTAACAGCTCCTGGCCCCAAAGGCAGCCCTAGTTACCAGAGATGCAAAACCTAGTGAAGACTGAAAACATTTGGCTTTCCATACTTACCACCTGGCCTCTCACTCAGCCTTCCTGTTATTTTGTTCTTGTTTTTAGAGTGGGGAGGTTTTGCACAGTGGAAGGGGGGCGGGTTGCCAGGGCTGGAGTGGATCAGAGCTAACCGCCACAGGGACTCCCACCCGGAGGCCCAGGGGATGCGCCATGGGGCCAGGTGGGCTCAGGCCAGATTCCAGGCCACCCAGCCAGCATGAAAGCAGCCACGGTTGCCCGTGGGGGGTCCCCCAGGGGGTTGTGCGTGGAGTGGCCACAGTGCCAGTGCAAGGAGGAAGTGTGTGCTGGCCGTGGGTCAGCCGGCAGCTGTGGTGTTATAGCTCTGGGACAAGGGGGCTCTCCTTGCCATGACAAAAGAAGGGAACCTTGGGTTAGGCCAGCAGCACTGCCTGGGAAGAGCCCAACAGAGCGCTGGCTCTCGGTGGAAACGTCCTGTCTGGGGCCTGGGTCAGGCTGGTCTCCAGTTTGCAGTGCTGCTGAGTTGGAAAAAGAGGGCTTCATTAGGAGAAGACAGACGGGGGGCTGCAGCTCAGCTCTGCATGTCTCCCTGGCCTGTGATGGAGTCTCTGGCCAGTGAGGGGTGGTTCCCTCTCCTCTGGACCTTTGTGCATCAGTCTCAGCTTAGCAGGCCCTGTTTGTTTCCTGAGTTTTTCTGCCCACCAGAGCCCCATAAAAGTGAGCCTGGGGCCACTGTGGGGACAGGTGTGGGGGTGACCTTGAGCAGGCAGGACTCCAGGTGCTGGGGCCGCTGTGGGGACAGATGTGGGGGTGACCTTGAGCAGGCGGGACTCCAGGTGCAAAGACGTCGGGTCCCTAGAGAGGGGTCCCAGCCAGCGCCACCCTCTGGGTGCCGGGAGCTGATCCCGAGAAGCTTGTTTTCCAGGAGACATGCTCAGGATGTAGCGGTCTCTGATGTTCCATTTCTCATTTGCATCCACTAGCAGGGATTCAGATTAACTCACGAGAAACTCAATAACCCAAGAGAACAGGCTCGTCTGGATGAAAACCTCCACTTCACTTCAGATTCCCGACAAGAAAGGCCACGGTGATGGCAACAGCACTGACATCCTCATGGGTTCACTTCCAGGCTCCGTCCGTGCATGTCTCTCCATCTCCAAATAATTATTCCCCTCCCACTTTATGGGTGAAGAACTTAAGTCTCAGAGAGGGTAGTGACCTGCTGCTCAGGTCTGAGTTGGCGGCAGTGCCCTGTGGGAGCTTTGGGGACCCTTGTTCCCACCACAGAGTGTCCATGGAGCAGCAGGACTTCTGGAAGGGCGTCTTTATGGAACACCTCCATGTTTCTGTGGAGAGATTTCCTGTAGCATGTGGCCCCGGCATCCACGTTTCTGTGGAGAGATTTCCTGTAGCATGTGGCCCCGGCATCCACTTTTCCGTGGAGAGATTTCCTGTAGCATGTGGCCCTGGCATCCACGATTCCGTGGAGAGTGTTCCTGTAGCATGTGGCCCTGGCATCCACGTTTCTGTGGAGAGTTTTCCCGTAGCATGTGGCCCCGGCATCCATGTTTCTGTGGAGAGATTTCCTGTAGCACATGGCCCCGGCATCCACGTTTCTGTGGAGAGTTTTCCTGTAGCATGTGGCCCTGGCATCCACGTTTCCGTGGAGAGTTTTCTTGTAGCACGTGGCCCCGGCATCCACATTTCTGTGGAGAGTTTTCCTGTAGCACGTGGCCCTGGCATGTTGTTTTGGTGCATGGGGGCTTAATGTGCTGCCAGGGATGCTGACTGAGCAGCGCCTACAGACAGGAGAGCTTTGTCTGGGGTGGAGCCTACTGAACCCATGGGGCAGGGTTTGGCCATACACAGGCCCCAGTTGGGGACCAAGAGGGCCGCAGGAGAAGAACTGGCATACCTTACTGGGCTTCTAGTAGTGATCGTCGTTTGCTGCCAAGACATTTCCTGGAAAAGGGAGGCTAAATCATGTCAAGGTTGAGCTGGGTCCTCAGGTCCTCATAACGGAGGGTCTAAGCTTGGGGGTGTGTACTTTGATTACTTGTGTGCTCTGTATCCCAGGGTTGTGGTGCAAAGGCTTTCACCAGGTGCCATTCTGCTCTTTTGCCCAGAGAAGCTCAGTGGCTTTGCTGCCTCAGGGAGGCAGGAGTAGCTCTTTGGAGGAGCAGTTGATCCCCGGGATGCTAGTGCTTTGCCTGAGCAGATGTGGGGCCTCAGGGCCTCAGGACTTCAGAGCCCAGGGCTGACTGACCTAGGGACAGGAGTGTAAGGGATGTGGGCAATGAAGAATTCCACAGGGCTGTATTTCCAGACTCCCATGGGTGGTTGTGGGTGGAGAAGCCCCAGTGAGCTGGTTGTCTCCCACCAAACAAAACTGGAGCTCCCTTTGCAGAGACTCTTGCAGTTCATGTCCACATGGCTTCTCTGAGAAGCAGGAGAGACTCAGCGCAGAACTCAGGGGAGTTGCACTCGGGAGAGGCAGCGTCTCCTCTGGAGCACACAGACCTTATGTCCATCCCTCCAGCTGTCAGCCAGACATGCCCCAGTTGTCCTGCATCTTTACATATGTAATGGTAACAAGAAATTCTGCTTGAGCCTTGCCAGTCAGCCCAGTGAGCAGGTTTCTGCAGCATCTTGTCTCCTGGGGTAGATACTCAGAAAGTGAGCCCCGTGCACTTTGGGGCCTTGTCTCTCACCTTCTGTTGTCACATAAAAAGAGACACAGAGGACCCCACGCCCCATCTTCAGAGTGTGAAGCACACTCCCCGGCTGACACAATTCTTGTCGGTTCACTTACGGAATCTTCCAATATGTTTTTCCTCCCTATACCCCACATCCCTGTCACAGAGTTGAGAACTGGATTACCTGGTGGGCAGGCTGGGCCCCAGTCAGAGGCCCCTCACACTGGCTCAGTGCAGATGACCAGTGGCAGTTGGGAACCCAGGAGGCCTAGAGATCTTGGGTGATGGGGAAGCTCCCGCAGCTCCCTCCTCTCTAGTCCAGGCAGCGGAGCATGCGGTGGGAACCCTGTCATCTCAGCGATGGCCTGCGGGTGACTTACAGCTCAATGAGGGGAGGCACAGAGTAGGTGCACACAGTAGGTGCCGAATCTGAGTGGTTTTATTCGTTCCTCTGTAGACCTCGTATTACGCTGTCTCCTTGACAACCAAATCTGCTTTCCTCTGTGTTTATGCTCCGGAAGGTAATCTGAAGCCCTTTAATGGGATGGAAGCATTTCCAGATAAGAAGAGGGTGCTGTGGCCAGAGCCACAGGGCTGCCTGGGGCCGGGAGTGGCCAGAATCCTAGAGAAGAATTGCATTTGGGGATGCACATCAGAAACATGAGGAAAAGAAAGAAAGTGGGTGGGAATAGCGTGCCTTCGGCAGAATCCAAACTCACTTCCAAGGCGAAGCCAGAGCAGAACGCGAGAATATTCATTTCCTATTTCATTGTTGGTTACTTAATGACCTTCCTTTGAAATGCTGCAGTTATGTAGAAAGCAGGTTGTCATGGAAACGGGGAGTGACGTGCAGGGAGTAGGTACACAATGCGTTTCTTTGTCATGTCCAGCTGATGCGTTCAGCCTCTGCTCAGACATGGGAATTTATGTGAGGAATTAAATATTAACTGGAGGCATTGCCCTGGAGAGAGGCAGAAACACAGGGTGAGAAAAGATGCTGGAAACCAGGGCAAAGAGCATGCTGGGGCCCCCGGGATCCTGCGGGAGGCAAAGCTGATTTGAGACCATGGGTGGGTCTCACTTTCTTCAATCAATGGGCTCCAGAGAAGTCGTGCAAAACAATCTTCTTTTTCAAATGCATATGTACTGTACATTCTTTTGAGGGGCAGAAGGATCTGGTTGTAATGCGAATAATTACTCATTAGTCAGCTCATTTTCAAAGTTGGAGGGGTGACATGCCAAGTTTTCTCAAGGTGGCTCTCAGCTGCCTTGTCCCAGCACTCTGCTGGCTGTGGTTGTCAGTGGGAACCAACACCTACCCAAGGCGTGTTCCATGAAACGGCACCAGAGCTGGGACAACGGTGCAGGGGACTGTAGGAAGACTCCAGGGAGGCCCCGAATTGGAGAGAAATTGTCTCTTGTCCCTGAAGCAGCCATGGACCCATGACCTTTTCTGTTTTTCCGGTGGATTCCAGGAAATAGGGATTGAATATATGATGTTAAAAAAGTGCCTCAAGTCTCTCACTTTCTCCCCTTGAGCCAGCACGGCTGGCTCCCACCAAGCTTTCCTTTTCTGACCCTAACCCTTTTTAAACCCTCAGAAAATGAGTTCCGGGGTGAGCTGCTAAATCAGAGGTGGACACACGGAGGCAAGGCCAGCAGCTGCAGGACCGCAAGACACCTTCTGGGCAGACACTGCAAGGTGAGGCATGAGAGGGCAGCCTCTGTCGTGGGCCCCACCCCATGGCTGCTGCGCAAAGCCTCCCTTCAGCTGCAGGCACGAAGCATGGAGGCGACTTTTGGTCTGATCCTCACCAGAGTCCAGGTTAGGTGAAGGATAAATGGGGACTAGGATCAGCAATGATCTGGTCACTTTAAAATTAAGGGAAGAAAAATGACTCTGAGTAGATCAAAACTAAAATGTGACCCCAGGCTGGGCCCGGTGGCTCACACCTGTAATCCCAGCACTTTGGGAGGCTGAGGCAGGTGGATCACTTGAGGTCAAGAGTTCAAGACCAGCCTGGCCAACATGGTGAAACCCCGTCTTTACTAAAAATACCAAAAATTAGCCGGGCATGGTGGCACGCGCCTGTAATCCCAGCTACTGGGGAGGCTGAGGCAGGAGAATCACTTGAACCTGGGAGACGGAGGTTGCAGTGACCCAAGATTGTGCCACTGCACTCCAGCCTGGGTGACAGAGCAAGACTCCATCTCAGAAAACAAGCAAGCAAGCAAACAAAAAAACCCACCAAAATGAAAATGTGACCCCAGAGTCTCACCTCCCTGCTTTAAGGTATGATCACGTCTGGGCTCTGTGATGTGCCTGAGCAACTGTTCTCTATTCACCCTGCTTTTACCTGGCCAGGCTGAGAATCCCTATAGGATCTGACAGCAGAGATTGCTGGCAGGAACTTATGAAGTCTGTTGGCCTTGTTTTATTTCGATCTTCCTACGGGGAGGCAGATGGTGCAAGCCGTTCTTATGCCTTCCCAGGGTATAAGATCTCTCCTCGGGGACATTCGCGAACTGTGATATCACATGTGCTTACAGCCACTGTTCTCCACCACCAACCCTCTAATTCTAGAACTTCCCACCAATACTCTCTGGATGAGGCCAGGTCCCCAGGGTCAGGTGACCCTCACAGCTGGAAGTAGAGGCTGACAACAGGCTTAGATTGAAGCCCTTCCCAGAGATCAGATTCTGACCTCTTTTTTCTTTTTTGCATGTAGATGCACTCCAGCAAGGATCCAGCTGTGACTCAGGGCATGGCTCAAGGACAGTGATGGCGTAGGGTGTAGGCAAGGAGGGCTGTGCAGTTGCAGTGGGAACTTCATTTGGGGGTGCTTGTATTTCACTCTCAAAACCCAACCTTTTTCTTTTGAATCTGGTGGCGAGAATGTACATTTTAATGGGTCTGTCATAGACACCTTGTTAAGCACCTCCGCTCATATTTTGACTCCCACAGGATTATCAGTGCTCTGCTGATCCATATTGGGGCCTGAGGCACAAGGAAGAGTCAGTAATATTGATCCTGTCTTTATTTAAAGTTTTGGTATCTTGTTTATTAGGGGTTTTTTGCATCATGTTGATGTTTCTAAATATTGAATTAAAATATTATTTATCTTGATCATTGAGTTTTTGGCCTCATTCCCCTTGCCCTACCCCAAATCCTGAGGATTCACATAGTGCTGTACTGGCATGCGATCATGTGAGCATGAAAGTTGCTTGATTTGAGGCCAGGGGCTCTGCATGCAGTGTTATCTACAAATGTCTGGTGCCATGTCAGGGGTGGGTGGGAAGATTTTTGTCTCCCCCTGGCCCAGGCATGACAAACTCAGAGAGTTTGGGACCTACCATGACAACCCATGGCTTGTTCAAAGTGCTGCTTCTGTGAACAAAGCCAGGGGCCCATGCCCAGGTTCTCGTGGCATCACCAGCTCTTTCATCACTGCTCTGTTCGAGGGTCATTTCCCTTCATTTCTTGCAGATAGGGCCTGAGTTACTGCTCTGAATAGAGAAGCTAAGATGAAAAGTGTGCCAGAGAAGGCGAGAGGATGAGAAAGGGTCGACTGCCTGGAGGACAGTGGGGCAGGTGCAGGAGCAGGTGGAATCTCCTGACTAAGAGGCTGAGGAGGGGGTAAGCCGTGGTCACAGTGTGGGATGTCACACAGCCACAGCAGCATCGGGGTTAGCCTTCCAGAGGCTGGCTTAGGACAGGAGATGGGTGAGGTGAGGAGCCAGCATGGGAGGGCAGTGAACACACAAACCCTGTGTGTTCACAGGACCGTGACAGCCTGCGGCACGCCTCTGAGTTCAGCACCAGGCATGTGGACAGCTCAGGACCGATTGGAAGGGGCTGCCAGAAAAGTCAGGTGGTGGTGTGTCGGGGTGTGCAGGCACTGATGGTAGCTCCTCAACCCCCTTCTTGCAAAATATTCAGAGATATAGAATCAAGGAAAAGATCAGTTGCATGGCCATTCAGCCAACCCTTCTTCCTGCCACCCAGGGCAGGGGGTGCCTCTGGCAAGGACTACTGGATGGAGGCTCCTGCAAGGGAAGGAGCTGCCACTGGGTATGGCCCTTCTGGCCTCTCTTTATGTTGTTGGATTCTATCCTGGTTGGGTGTGCTGGAGTTTTTAACAGATGGTTGCAGATATGGCTGCTTCATCAGGGTATCCGTTATGTAGCTCTAATGTTTGATTTGAGAGTGAAGTGAGCCAGTATCCCATGCTTAGAGCTGTCAAGAGAACCCCTTCTCAGACGTGTGTTAAATAATGCCCCATGGAGGTGTCCTTTCTATATCCCAAGGAGGAGGCTGGTCTATTCTGCTGAATTTGTCAGGAGAATTTCAGAATTTCAGACATGCAACAGGACATCACCCAATGTGGGGACAGAACTATCTCTGCAAGGAACCAAGGGTACTGTGATGGCTGCCAGTGGGGTTCAGGGGTGAGGACATATGGTTTAGCCTCAGAGATCAAGAGAGTGGAAAGCAGGATGTGTGCTGAGGTCACCGACTTTCTATATCTGTTCTGTGGGCCGAGCTGGCAGGCAGGTCCATGCTCTAAAGAAAGGGAAGGGGAGGGCTGTGGACGCAGCAGAAGATCCTCCTGGGATACTCGGGAGGGGAGCAACACAGATGCTTGAATGCTGCTCTTGGATCGTTGAGTGGGAACGTGGACCTTCCACCATACTGTCTGCTGTAATGGCTTCACAGCAGTGACAGGGAAGTTGATGCTGCCCTCAGTACATAAATGAGAGAAGAAAACAGGCCAGACCATGGCTCTGTCTTTCTCCCCTCCCCTCGCTGCAGAGAAGTGAGACTGAATGTGTACTGTTGGAGCCAGGCCGGGGCGGGGGGTGACAGCCGGTTTCTGGCCACCTCCTCACCCCCCGTCTTCATTGGCCCCTCCCTTCTGGGAAGCGGCTGCCTATGGTCTGCTGGGACTCAGCAGGTGCTCTCCCTCTTCTTCTAGGTCTCTGGGAGGAAAACCATTATGCAAGAGGTTCAACCGTCCCACCAAGACACTATAACCTATGTAATTTTATGGATTTTTAAAGAATAGTTGTAAGTCCATCCTAATTCTCCAGATTTGCTGGCTGTCAGAACACATTTAAAATAAAATAAAACACCACTGTGTCTCCTTCTCTGGCCCAGGGCTGGGGTGAATGGCCCCCGTGGTGTCAGAGTGCCCGGAACCCCCCAGCTCAGGGTTCCCACATATGGCCTCTGTGCAGCCCCTCTGACCACGGCTCCCCACACACCCCAGCCCCAGGGTTTCAGAGATGTTTCTGACTGTCCCCATTTATTCATTCATCCGCCTGTCCATCCACCCATCCTTAAATGCTATGCACTAAGCAGCTGTCTGGAGGAGAGACAATGACCTTACAACCATGAACGAATGAGCTCATTTCAGATTGAGATGAGGACTGTGAGGGAAGCAAACAGGCACAAGGTGGAGACTGAGAGGAGCTGGGAAGAGGCAGGGTGCTGGCCACCTAAGAATGCTCCCAGCTCTACCTCTGGAGTGCCTCCCACCCCAAATGTCCTCAGGTCACTGACCCATTCACCCTCCCCATCCCTGCCTGGCTCTCAACCCTTAGCAGAGCTCCCTGTTTCTTGAACTTTCCCCTGAGCACTCCCTGCCTCCCTGGGGTGATGTACAAACCTTGGAATGCCAGGCTGGTGCCCCTCAGGGCCAGGACACCCTCCTGCTGGGGCCGGGCTTCAGCCAGGATTCTGTCCTTTGACCGGCCCCGGGCCATTGGTGCAGAAGGGCTGTGATGGGGGTTGAGGGAGGAAGCTGTCCAGCCCTGAGGACCCTGTCCTGGGAGGAAGCATGAAAAAGGAATGAAAGAGGCAGAGAGAGAGACAGAGAGGGAGTCAGTGAGTGAGTGAGGAGAAATGGGTGTCCCTGAGCTGGGGCCCGGGAAGGAGTGAGGAGACACAGCCTCTGGGGGCGAAGGTGGAAGTTGGCACAAAGCCTGTTGGGCTTCATGGAAAATCTCCAACCCTGACATCTTTGGCAGCTGAGTGTACCATTTCCCCTTAGACGTTAGACACGAGTGGTTTGTTACTGGCTATGTGTCTGGGTTCTTTTCATTTTTTTTTTTTGAGACGGAGTCTTGCTCTGTCACCCAGGCGGGAGTGCAGTGGTGCAATCTCAGCTCACCTCAACCTTCGCCTCGCGGGTTCAGGTGATTCTTGTGCCTCAGCCTCCCAGGTAGCTGGGACTACAGGCGGCTGCCACCACACCTGGCTAATTTTTGTATTTTTAGTAGAGTCAGGTTTCACCATGCCTGCCTCGGCCTCCCAAAGTGCTGGGATTACAGGCGTGAGCCACCATGCCCGGCCCTGTTTCTGGGTTCTGAGTGTATTTGTCACAGCTGCAGCCTGAGTCCAGATCCCTCTGCAGGTTTCAAGACTGCTTACTGCATTGGCTTGTTTTGGTTCCTGAGTTTGTAAACACCCAACTCAGGGCACTCTGTTTTGGCAAGGCCAGCAAGCAGATGAGTCTGGAAAAGGGGCTGGTCTTCGTAGCATGTCATGGTGAGAACTGTGTGTGTGTGTGTGTGTGTGTGTGTGTGTGTGTGTATATATATATATTTGGTTTTTTTTTTGAGACGGAGTCTCACTCTATCGCCCAGGCTGGAGTGCAGTGGTGCAATCTCGGCTCACTGCAACCTCTGCCTCCTGGGTTCAAGTGATCCTCCTGCCTCAGCCTCCCAAGTAGCTGAGACTACAGGCATGCGCCACCACACCTGACTAATTTTTGTATTTTCAGTAGAGACGGGGTTTCACCCTGTTGGCCAGGCTGGTCATGAACTCCTGACCTCAAGTGATCCAGCCGCCTCAGTCTCTCAAAGTGCTGGGATTACAGACATGAGCCACCGTGCCCAGCCAGAACTATGTATGTTTTCAAAAGAGCTTACATGGTTAATCCTGACTTTACTAAAAAGAAATATAAAACAGAACAAAGTAAAAACACACTTTTGAGGAGACTGCTTTTATATGGCACTAAGAAAGCAAGTTAAATGGATGGACAAAGAGACAGTTCTCTTGGGTTAATTTGGCAATATACAATGTATTTGCATTTATTAATTATTCTCCTCCCCATAGTTTTCATGGTTTTCCTATTGAAGGCAGAACTATTGAAATATTAATTAGACCCTCAAGACATGCTCGCAGTGGCAGAATGAAGCTGGCAGTGGCAGAACGAAGTTGGCATTTGGAGAAACAGAGCAGACGTTCTTGAGAAAGGTTGCCGGCCCAGCAGTGAGAGTGGGTGATGGGGTCATTCTGCCTTTTCACTCTCAAGGGGAGAGGACGTTGGGCTATTTGTGGGTTGCACAAAAAAGAGACCTGGTTGGCTTATGTTTGGAACAAGTAAAGTGTGTTTTAAAAATCAATGAAAAATTGAGAAGTGTTTAATTTTCTTTGCATCATTGAGCTGCCCTTTAGGGCCCAGCTGTCATTGTGTGGTGGGGGCAGAAGGTCTGGGGGGCTGCCGCCCAGTGATCACCAAGGTGAGCCTGGGTGGTGCTGGGCACAGGGGCGCCCCCAGCACCTGCTCTCCATCTACCACATCATGGTGCCGATCTTGCGGCAGGAGGAGAGCAGAGAAATCACCTCTGAAGTGCTTTGACTTCTTTCGAAAAGAAAAGTGATGTAAATCAAGCAGTGCTGGTTTTGTCCAGATGCTTTCGCGTCAGCCGGCACTGCTGATTTCAAACAGCTCAGAAACCAGTGTCCCAAGTCACCCAGCTCTTATAGATTCATTCTCGTATTAAAGAGCCTGGTTTTTTTTTCGTCGGTAGTTCAGTTTTTTCCCTTTAAAAATCAAAGCTACATGCCCCTAAGAGAACTTCTCGCTTATTGACCAGTCAATGCAGATAAATTGCAAATGGTAAGGTGCTCAGCAGAAGGAGCGGCAGAGCTGTCAGCTTCATCAACGGGAGCTCACAGTTTTCAAGCAGCGCCCATTACACATCCCTGCAACCCTCTCTATTCTCTGCTCTTTGAATAATTTATCTGCAGGAAATCCAAATTGCCAAGGCACGCTTTAACCTAGCAGAATGCTTGCCAATATCCTTGGGATAACTGGCAAAAATAAATAAATAAATAAATAAAGCCGTAGATTGCATTTCAGCTGAGTGCAGGCACCGCGCAATCAGACGCATCAGCCCCATTGTACGTCCTGCGTCGGAAGGCATTGCGCACGGGCTCAGAGCAGACGACATTTGAAGGCTCATAAATGTAATGAAGTCCCTGTGACACCTGCTCCTCTCTTCACTTTAAATGTGAGCCATTGGTCCATGGGGAACCTCCGCTTTAAAAACAGAAATTGTAGTAATTGTCTTCCGTTCTATTGGAAGGCTGTAATAAACGCACAGCTCACAGCACTGTGCTCCACAGCCCGGAGTCGACAGGTTGCATAAATTACCCGGGTTTTGATTTTTCTTCCTTAACAAATCACATACATCATTGTATGTTAGTGCTGCTGCATGGGGGAGGTTCAATTTGCAAATTTCATCTTACTAATTGGGGAAATTCCTTTTTCTTTCTTCCCAGGTGGTACTGTAGACATTTGTCTCTTGCTGGCTTTCAGGAGCAAAAGCCCCATTTAATACGTGGGGGCTTCTGAGCCCCCTCCTGCTGCCTCTCTTCCTTTCTTCTGCTACTTCTTTCCACTCCCCTGCTTTCCCTTTGACGACCTCACGCACAGAGCCCTGGCAGCTCTGGCGTCTGTGGCCTGGGACAGGTGTGGATTTGCTGCCTCCCTTTCCCGACCACAGGTGATGGTGGTGGAGTCCAGCGCTCTCCTCTTGGGCCTCCCCTGTCCAGCTAGAGGTGCCCTCCCCCGCCTGGTGTGGCTCCCCGGGAAGGATGTTTTGCATGGAGTGTGTGGGATTTACCTGCCTTCCCAGATTTGTCATGAGTGACACAGGACAAGGATGCTGTGTGTGACCCTCACCACTGCCCAACATGTCCTTTCTGTGATTGCCACCCTCCTGGGGGCTCCCCCATTACTCCCTCGCAGGACAGTGCTGTGGGCAGCGTCCCCACGGAGGCTGGTCAGGTTCAAGGGTCACAGGTGGGGAGGGACACTGATAGGCTCAGGCAAGGCAGCCAGGCCCTCGAGGCCCAGAGAACATGTGGGCTGGGGCCGCTCCAGGTTGCCTGTTTCTCATGGGATGACCCTGGTGCGTGAGAGGCATTAACGCCTTCTGCTGTAGTGGGAAGAAAGGGCCCATGGGAAGCTGTGCTCTGGGGACACGTTGGGGTCAGAAGCTACTGGACGAGCCAGCACTGCCGCTGGTGGCTGAGTCTGTGGTGAGCGACCTGCCCTGATGCCTCAGCACCTGCCTGACCAGGTGAGCAGTGGGTGCTGCTCTGTGTCGGGCCCGGAGACCCTCATGGACAACGCATGGACATTCATCAGGCTTCAGTGGGGCAGGGCCCACACCTCGGCACTTGTTGGCAGGTGCAAACCTGGGGGCAGTGGGAGGGCACAGTGCACTCTACCCTGCTTGCCAAGGGCGAGGACATGCTGATGGGACAATTCCAGGCCTTGTAGAAGGTCCTTTCTCTACACCCTCCCACCTGCTGCTCCTGGCCCCAGGCCTTTCTTGTCCTGTGAGCCCATCCTTGTCATTCTGTGCCCAAAATCACCTTTGCTGTCAAAGCTTGAGCCAGAAAATGGCCAGACATTCCTGACGGCTCTGTACTCCAGAGGCACTGGCTGAGTTTTCTTGTTAACGTCGTGGTTTTTTGCTTGCAGATGAGCTTAGAAAATGAAGACAAGCGAGCTCGCACCCGATCCAAGGCCCTGCGAGGTGAGTGCAGCCCTCCCCTACTCCAGGGCTGTAAATGCCACTTTCCTCTGTGGTTTTCCTCAGGAGCACAAACCCCTAACCACACATGTGCAGAGATGCCCTGGGGACCTCAGGCCTCTTCAGCCTCGTTCATCCTCAGGGCTGCTGAGCTTTGAAGCTGGCATCTAAGAGGGCTGCTGAGGGGCCTTTGGCCCAGATGAACCTGCCTTGAGGGCAGAAATGTTGAGGCAGACCCAGCTCCATGGAGTGGGAGTAGAAGGCTCAGTTACGAGACCATTCTGTTTGGAAATGAGAGGCTGCCAGCCTTCCACCGCCAGCCCCCTTCCTTCCCAGGCGATCAGTCTTGGTGCTAATGGGGAATAGGAGGTTGCTGGGTTGAGCTGGAAGTGCAGTGGGAGGAGAGGGGGCTGAGGCCTTGCTCACTCTGCTAGGATCTGGGCCCCAACCCCTGGCCATATTTACCTCCCTGATATGGGCGGGGGCTTCCTGTTGTGCCCAAGCATCTCAGGTGTGCCTGCCCTGGTCAGAGCCCCGTGCATCTTTGCAGCCATCACTGAAGGACCAGTAACTTGGTCCAGTTGTTCTCTTCTCTGTCCAGCTTGATCTGGTGGTTTGTGTTTCCTGCCAAAAGCTGACTTCTATCTGCAATTAGAGAAAGAGATACCATCCCTGGCCCTGAGGTCCCAGAGATCCTGTCTGAGGTGGAGCATCTGTCCCACTCTGCAAAACTGCCAGGCTGCTCAGGGGAGCTTCTGGGGTGAGCACCAGGCTTGGGGGAGCAGCTCACTCTTTTGACCTTGGAGGACTCTCTGGGAGGTCAGGAAAGGGTGAGGGCCCCGGGGAAACTGCTCAGGTCTCACTGAGATTTGCCTCCACTTGTCCTTGGCAAACCTCTTGGCTGTTTAACTTAGTTTATGCTGTTAGGGCAATGAGCCTTTAAAATCACAATTCCCACATGTTTTCCCTGTTTCTCTCTTTTTCCCAGGACCCCCAGAGACCACAGCTGCAGACCTCAGGTAAGGAAGTCTTCCTGTTAGCACCAAGCGTCATCTATGTGCCTGTGACCCTGGAGATATCCTAAATGTCCCAAACGGGGTCTTCTTGGATTGGCCAAACACCCCTGGTGAGCCCCTGCTTTCCCTAAGGAGACTGCCTTTCTCCTGGCCACGTGTCCAGCTATCTTGGCCCCATCTCTACCTGTTCTCATCTCTGTCCTGGCCCCATCATGTGACATCATGTGGCACACCAGCATCATGGCAAGGACACGGATGTGCCCACACCTGGTCACCATGAGGACCTGGATTGTCACTGCGGTCCCCCAAACCAAAAACGAGCTGCTCTCTTAGCGGACCCTCAAAAGTGCTTCTGTGTCAGATGGTTGGAGGCCCAGTTCGGGGATGAGATGAAAGAAGGGGGTCTTCTACATCCTGAGTCTTCCATTGGCTCGGGATGCAAACAGCAGTTCTGTGTGCTGATGACCTGGCTGGCTGGCTGAGCTCTGTGACCATTTCCTTCCTGCTTCTTAGGGATACAGATTCTCAGGGCAGGGACCGTCTTATTGTTCAGCAGACAATTGAAGAGTGGATGGCTTCTGCCAGTCAGGAAAATGAGAGGACTGCAAAGTTCACTTTGTAAAAGTTTTGCAGAGGTGGGACAGGAAGACAGTGTCCCTCTGACACTTGAGGCCCCGTAACTTGGAGATGAAGGGGGAGGACTACGGGAGGGAGTTGGGGTGCTGCAAGCCCCAGGCTCTGCGTCAGTCACACATCACAGTCTTGATCTCTGGGAAGGTCATGGAAGCACTGCCTGGTGATGTTATTATCCTGTTTGTGAAGTGGGGAAACTGAGACTCCGGGGTTACTCTTCATCTAACCAGAAGAGCTGAATTGCATGTGCTACTTGATGGAAGCCGCACCCTGGGTAACAGGTGGGAGGGATGGGGTGGAACCTCAGCCAAACCAGGTTGTGTGCCAGCACTTCCAGTCTGGTGTCCTCAGCATCGCACCGGGTGCTCCCCAGAACACAGTCCTCCGAAGCACAGGGATCGGCTCCCTGGAAGGGAGACGTTGTCTGCTTGGCCAGCCTGCTGAAGAAGCGGTGATTGCGATGGCGAGAGATGCTCAGAGGGCCCCAAGGAAAGGGAAGAGGAGGTGCCACGTGGAGTCGCCCAGGGACACGGTACAGACAAAGACGGAGGAGAATCCCAGGCAAGGGTGCAGTGAGTGAGGCACAGGAGTTGAGGAAACTCCAGGCTTTTTTGGTAACGGAGTGTGGAGGAAGTTGAAAAGGCAAATACAAATGGCAGGGTGCTCTCTTGTAGCTTTGAAACAGCAGAAGGAAAAGTGACTCTCAAATAGACTGGTTTGTTTTGAAACATTCTGAGAGGACCTGTCCAGCCTAAGTGAGGGGTTCTGTGAGCATTTGGATTTTGATGCCCTCATCATGAGCCTTGTGGTCTCAACATACATATTTGGTAATAGTGAGACCCTTAAACTTTTTAATGGAGAAACTAGGGGAAAATGTGTTGACATCTAGTGTTCCAGCAACAATTTCTTCAGCAATTCTTCATTGCTGACAAGTGATGCTTAGAGTAAAATAGAACAAAGATGATGTTCCAAGGAATCAAATACATTCTGCACGGAAGGTACCATTCATTCCTGTATTCTCAAACATCTGCTGGCCACACGCTTCACGTGGGCATGCCTGTGGCTCGTGCTGGCTGACCGCGTGCCCCAGCCATCGTGGGAGCATTTACACCACAGAAATGGACTGATGATGTTTCCCCTCCCAAAGACCTGTTTACCAGCACACCCTGGGCTCTGACTGGACAAGCAGATGAGACCTCTGTCCTGCTGTGGCCCACGCTGTGGGTGCCAGAACAGGAAGCATGACCCACAGAGAAAACGCACTGTTGTGGTCTGTGAGAGGAGCATCACGTCCTGTGTGCAGACCGTGGCACTGGATGAGCTCATGGACACAGAGTCACCTGTCGGAAACCCCTGTGTGCAGGACTTTCTCTGTGGATGAGATACTCAACACCACATTGACTCAGAACTTCACAGGCTGCAGTGCCTAATCCCAGCTTGCCTCCCCACCAGCTCAGGCAGAGCTCCCAGGGAGACACTCCGTTGGTTGTTTACCAGGTGAGCTGAGGAGAGGTTGGACTTGGATCGAGTAGGACCCTGAGCTGCTATTTCCGACCTCGGAGCCCACTGGGAGTGCCTGAGCAAAGAAGCGGTTTGATGGTTTTTCCTTTCACCCCATTGGGAGAACTGATGACGTTTCAGCTTGTATTTTTGCCTGGGTCCATCTGTTGTCACATGGCCTCAGACTGGTTCTGCTGGAGGCAAAGACTAGGGAAGGTTAGGGTTGGGGTTAGTGTCTTTGAGACAGCGAGGCGCCAACAACACCGAGTTCAGGACCATCTCCAAGTTCAGAGAGAGAACACGTCTGTAGCTCACGCTTCCTCTTCTGGCGCCTTGCTCCTTGAGCCACTGGCCAACTCCCACCCAGACGACTGCCCCAGGAGAGGGAGGGAAGGCGGGGAAGGCAGTGTCTTCAAAGGCTAGTAGCTGAAGCATGGGGCTCCAGGCTGGGATTCAGCTCCTCTCCTGACTTGTCTTCTTTGACGCCTACTTTTCAAGTTTGGGTCCCTCAGAGCTGTCATGCAGGATGCCAGCTGAGGGGTGACTGTGAGCCACACCCTCTTCCCAGCCTCACGTGCATCCTTTCCTCACATCTCTGACACCAGTCCTAGTCAGAGCTGGGGAGTCAAGGCTGGGGAATTCCCTCCTTCCGGAGAAAAGAGGCTCGGGAGTCCTGGAGCCCTGGCTGTCTTCCTCTCCCTACAACTCTGGCCCTGAGCACCCAGAGGACATCAATCAGTAAACAAGAGCTGAGTGTGCTTGCAGGTGAACCGCAGGGCTGGCATCTGCCGGCATGACACCCCTGGAGGCCCTGGCTGGGTCTCTTGTCCACTTGGCTGTGGGGTGGGGAGCAGGCATCTAAGGGGTTTCCAGCTTCCTGTCCCGGAGTGGCCTTATCAGCTCCATGCACTTGGGCTCACAGCCCTGTCTCACACCCTCTGAGGCTGGGGCCGGAAGGTGCAGGCCCACCTTTCTGGGGACCAGGACTCTTCTGAGCTGAGGGTGATATGTTCAGGGCAGTCCAGTCCCCACAGGCCTCCACAGCAGCTGTCACCTAATTGCCTGATTAACTCAGTGATTTCATCGGCTAATTGGGACCTTAGCTTCAAACCCCCATTAACAAGGAGCTTTTTGTGAAAAGTCTCAAAGCTAGTTCTCCAAAGAGTGAAAGCAAGTGTGGGCCTGGATTTTAGAAGAGACTAGAAGCAGGGAGAGGTGGGTGGCAGCGGCGGCAACTCCCTCAGTTTGGAAAGGGAGCCCCCAGTCAAGTGTGGGGTGCCCTCCCTCTCTCCCTCTTCCTCCCTCTCTCCCTCTTCCTCCCTCTTCCCCTCCTTTCCCGTCTGGGTTCCTTCTTCCCTCCTGCCTCCCTCCTTCCCTCCCTTTCTGTCTTCTCGTTAACACACTCAAACCCCACCCCGGAAGGCTGCAGAGAACGTCCATCCACATGAGAGCTCCCCCACCCCATGGCTGCTGTTGAGCCAGGGGATAGGGTAAGGCCTGGATTCTGCTGATGGTTCTCCCTGAGGTAGTCGGGGAGGGTGGCCTGTCTGCAGTCAGGCCTGTGGTCAGTCGAATTAGAAACGATCAGAGGTGTCTGGATAGAGACTGGGGATGGCATTCTTTTCCCTGGGTCCCAGGTGTGGGGGCACCAGCCCTTACCTTCCTCCCTTCACAGGCTCCGGAAGATGTGCTCGGGTTTTGGAAAGAGCTCAGACTCACAACGCCAATCCTGCTAAAAGCAAGGTCTTCCCGTCTTGGCCAGGAAAGCCTCTCTCTTCCCACAAGGAGCGCAGGCTGGCCCCTCCCACCTGCCTTAGGTGACCTGGCACAGGCGTCTGGGTCTTACAATGGCAGCTCCTTGTAGTCCTTGAGCCGTGGATGCATCCGACAGCCCACAAGAGCCTGATATGTGGTGAACTCTGGCCTCACACTCCACACTGGCCCCTTTGTGCCTGAGGCAGCTGTGGGAGCTGTGGTCCTGCTGCCACATTGGTTGGCATAGTCAGTACTCATGCTCAGAAGTTTCCAGAGCTTCCTGCTGGTTTGGTTATATAGGGAGACAGATGATGGTTAAGGAAGAGGAACTCCTGGGTGTCCTGCCTTGTGCTTCTAGGGTGAGAGATGCAGGAAGGTCAGTATCACCCCCTCCCCAAACTGCCCTTCTTAGCACAGCCCAAAAGTCTTCCACCAAGGCAGATGCTGTCGGCTCCTGGTTCACTGGCCCTCCTGGCTTCTTTTCCCTGTGTGGAAGCTGGAACCCACACCAGCTACTGGTGGAATCTTCACCATCGTCTGTGGCTTGGGCCACAGATTCCTTTCTGCCCATCAGTCCTGGCTCAGTTTGCACGAAGGTCGCAGCTGGCAGGGAATGCAGAGGCTGTTGCCCTCGATGGCTGTAGGCCTTACAGCTTAGTGATGGCCACAGAGAACGCCAACTTTTGTGCTTTGGACTTGGGACCTCTTTAGAGAGGGGTACTGTGTTCAGGGCACCTCAGAGTGTCTTGTGTCCAGGCTCCTGGAAACCTGGTGGAATGCCTGCCGTAGGGAGCGCTCTGGGAGACTCTGGCGCTAGAAGTCTTGCTCTTACATATACACAGTCTTTAATTGAACACTCGTAAAACTGTAATGAGCCATTCATTTATTTGAATGGGGTGAGTTATTAATTTTCAGCAAACTGCAGGCAGCCGTTCTGAGATGAATCGTTTGGAGATAGTCTGCTCCCCAGGGTGAAGGTCTGCGATGGGCCCTGAGATCTGAGCCCATCGCCTGATGTGGCCTTGCCTTTTTATTTCCCCTCAGCTGCCCCACCCCAGGATGCACGGGCTCAGGGCACGTCCGGGGCAAGTACTCCAGGCACCGAAGGTAAGAGGACCCTTGGATCTCACAGAGATTCCTGGGCAGTAGATTTGGAGCCCCCTGCCCACTCTGCTCTAGGCCCTTTTGCAGATGGAGAACTTTCCATCTTTTTCCATGGCTCCCAAGGCCAGGCTGCTGACCCTTCTGTGAGGCAGCGACCTCCCACTCTAGCATGGAGGTCCATGTAGCCATGGGCACCTCCTGTGGGGGAAGACAGACCATCTGACCTCCCAGTGCTGCACTTTGTTTTTTTTGTCCGGGTCCCCTGCAAGGACTGGATGAGTCTGTGCGGGGTGGGGGGAGGACACTCGGGAGGGGCTCATGGGGTGTCTGAGGCCTCGTGGCCCTAGCCTGGCCCTCTCCACTGCCTACTCCTCCCTACTCCTCCCTCCCAGTTTACAGAGCTGCCCCCTGGCCAAGAAGAGGAAGCTGGAGGGCGCTGAGGCTGAGCACCTGGTGTCCAAGAGGAAGTCGCACCCCCTGAAGCTGGCTCTGGACGAGGGCTATGGTGTGGACAGCGACGGCAGTGAGGACACCGAGGTGAAGGACGCCTCTGTTTCGGATGAATCGGAAGGAACTCTGGAGGGGGCCGAGGCTGAGACATCAGGACAGGACGAGATTCATCGCCCCGAGACAGCTGAAGGTGCTTTGTCGCTCTTTCTTCCCCGAATAAAGGGCGCTTAGTGTGGCCCTGGAGAATTGCAGCCTGTGAGCGGGGAGGGGCTCACTCCGGGCGAGAGAAAGCCCTTCCCGAGAACAAGGCATGTCTTGTCCCAACATGTGCTGGGCTTCCTGGGAGAGAGGTCTGCCCATGGTGCTTATGGGCCTGTGGTGTGTTTGTGTGTGAACACTGTGTGTGTAGGAGAGAGGCAGGACAGACACAGACACGGGGCTGGTGTGTGTGTGTGTGTGTGTGCAGTTGCAGCGTGTTTCGGCAGGTGTGTCTGCATGTATATGAGAGAGACAGACAAGGCTGTGTCTCTGTGTGTCCGTAAGTGGGGAAGGGAGGGTCTTAGACCGGCCCTCTGTTCTAGGGGACGTGCCTGGGTGAGAGGCCTCTGCTTTCCCCTGAGGCACTCACAGGCAGATGCTGAGGAAACATCTCAGGTTGAGCTTCAGGTGATTGAGGACCAGGTGGGGCCTCTGAAAACGGGGTGCCCGGGGAAGCCAAGAGGGGAAGGAGGAAAGCAGACGAGTCCCCCACTTCCTTGTGGGGTCTACCAGGACTGCCATGTTGGAGCACCTAGCCCTTGGCAAAAGTGGATGAAGCAGGTGCTTTGGCCCCTGGGTCCCGGAGGGAGAGATCTGTGCCCCTGAGAGCCCTGGCAGATCTGTAGAGACCTGGGATCAGACGAGGCCCAAGGTCCACTCCCCCAACCATCCCCACCACTCACCCAGAACTCCCCAAGCTTCTGCAGTGGGGAGGGGTCTGAGATGGATTTTAGAAGCAAAGCCAGAGAGGGTCCTCGACCCCAGCTCCCTTGGGGGGCTCTGGAGTGAGTGTGCTGCCCCGTGGAATCAACATAGTCCTAGATCTCAGGTAGAAAAGATACACATTTTCCTGCTTTCTTATCAAGAAGGGCGTCTGGAGTTCAGCCGTCAACCTGGGCTTGGACTTTCCTCTCCGAAGTGGGTGGATGGCAGGGCCCGTTCCTACCACTGTGGGGTGTGCTGGCCCAGGCGTCCTTGCTGACAACCCTGCGGGGCCTGCATGTGGTGAGCACCTACCATATCTTAGTTTTGTTTTGTTTTTGTTTTGAGAATGTCTCACTCTGTTGCCCAGGCTGGAGTGCAGGGGCGCGATCTTGATTTACTGCAATCTCCTCCTCCTGGGTTCAAGGAATAGCTGGGACTACAGGCGTGCACCACCACACCCAGCTAATTTTTGTATTTTTAGTAGAGACAGGATTTCGCCATGTTGGCCAGGCTGGTCTTGAACTCCTGACCTCAGGTGATCCGCCCGCCTCGGCCTCCCAAAGTGCTGGGATTACAGTCATGAGCCACCGCGCCCATTGTTATTTACTGCTTTTCAATTTTGAAACAATTATTATTATTTTTTTAAAATCTGACTTGCTGGTTAAGCTCCATTGTATACAATGCAGGTTTATCTGATTTGGGGAAGTAAACGTGATGGGAGAGGAACATTAAGAAAAAGTATCAAAGTAATTCTTAGTTTAAAAAATACATCAGTGGCCCATGACCTGCCTCCTAAAATATATTCACCATGATTTCTGGATTCAGGCAGAAGCGTTGACAGAAAGGTCCATACCAAATCCCCACTTCTGGAGTTTCATGTTTCCCCTTGGCTCCCGTATAAAGAGTGAGTGGTAGGTCAGGTGGACGGGTGGTGGGTGTGTTGGGGACTGGAGACCTGGAGTCTTCCCACGTGCTCTCTGGCCCCCATATTGATTTTGATTTTGTGCAGGAAGGAGCCCCGTCAAGTCCCATTTTGGATCCAACCCCATCGGCAGCCCCACTGGCTCCTCCAAGGGCAGCTATAGCAGCTACCAGGGAATCATCGCAACTTCTCTCCTGAACTTGGGTCAAATTGCTGAAGAGACCCTGGTGGAAGAGGACTTGGGCCAGGCAGCCAAGCCAGGTCCTGGCATTGTGCACCTGCTTCAGGAGGCCACAGAGGGAGCTGCCAGTGAGGAGGGTGAAAAGAGCCTCTTCATCCAGCCAGAGGATGCCGAGGAGGTCGTCGAAGTCACCACTGAGCGCTCCCAGGACCTGTGTCCCCAGTCCCTGGAGGATGCAGCCAGTGAGGAGTCCAGCAAGCAGAAAGGCATCCTGAGTCACGAAGAGGAGGACGAGGAGGACGAGGAGGAGGAGGAAGAAGAGGAGGAGGAGGATGAAGAAGAGGAAGAGGAAGAGGAGGAGGAGGAAGAGGAAGAGGAGGAGGAAGAGGAAGAGGAGGAGGAGGAGGCAGCTCCTGATGTGATCTTTCAGGAAGACACCTCTCACACCTCTGCCCAGAAGGCCCCTGAGCTCCGGGGCCCAGAATCACCCAGTCTCAAGCCTGAGTACTCTGTTATTGTGGAGGTCCACTCGGATGATGACAAGGATGAGGACACCCACTCCCAGAAGTCAACAGTCACTGACGAGTCGGAGATGCATGACATGATGACCCGGGGAAACCTGGGCCTCCTGGAGCAGGCCATTGCCCTGAAGGCTGAACAGGTGCGCACAGTCTGCGAGCCAGGCTGCCCACCTGCCGAGCAGAGCCAGCTGGGCCTGGGAGAGCCAGGAAAGGCAGCAAAGCCCCTGGACACTGTACGGAAGAGCTACTACAGTAAAGGTAGGGCTCAGGGGTGGCCTGGCCCTGCAGACTCATCCTTTCACCCCTGCCCCAGGTGTGCAGATGCAGGCTGAGAGCCCTTCTAGGACAGGGGGCTGGGGGATGGCAGAAAAGCAGACAAAAGGACAAATACATGACACAGACTGTGGTCAGATACTGAGCAAATGGGTTCCCACACTGCTTTACATAGAGCGATCTGGAGCGAGACACAGAGCGGAGACGTGTGAGAAAGAACCAGGTGGGAGAGAGGAGGTGGGAGGGACAATGACCCACCCACAGTGACTGGTCACAGCAGCATCTGGGGTCTGGAGAGGGTGGGGACCGTCCTGTCCCTTCCACCCCAACTCACACTTGTGGCAGGGATTGTGCTATGACAGAACCCGCTGTATCCTACAGCTATGCTGGGTCATCCTGATCCTCTTGTGGGGTGGAGACCAGCAGGCAGATGTGAGGGGTGCCCTTGCTCCTCAGAGGGAGCAGCCTGCCGCTGGCTCTGCATCTGTCTCTGGATTTGGCTCTAAAGTGTGCAGGGTATAGGGGAGGCATCCCCTGAGCGCACTGAGTGGCTGATGTTGAGGTGAGGATAGACAAGGAGGGCTGCTTGGAGGGGCCTGGGCCTGGGCTGATGTGGTTGGGGAGCCGCTGGGAAGCAGCTGATGTGGTTGGGGAGCAGCTGGGAGCCTGGAGTGCTGAGGTCTGAGGACGAATCCTGAGTAAACGGTTACGGCCTTCATTGTTACTGGGGTGTCAGGGTATGGACAACAGGCTGGCTCTGCTCTGCTGACTGCCCATCTCGGATTCCTCCTTGGGACAGGGGCCTGGGGAGCAGGGCTGGCCAGGGGCTGCTCCCTCAGTGAGCCATGCCAGGGAGGCCAGGCCTTGGTCAGGCCAGCTTTGACCCAGCCGGCCTGGTGCAGAGGGCCTCCTGCACCTGGGCACTTGGCCTCTATTCTCCTAAGACTAGGGACCTGCCCTGACCTCGGCCTCTTTTCTCCCCATGTCTAGTCCTGCATCTCTTCTCCAGGTGGACGGGGGCAGTGGGAGTTCTTGGTGCTCTTCCAATGAGTGCCCCCAGGAAGGGCTAGCTGAGACCAGGGAGGGAGCGGATAAGGAGAGAGAACTGGGATGGGAGATGACTCAGGTGCTGGAGCCAGGAACCAAAAATGCAGGAGACACTGACTTGCCAACTCGAGAGACAGACCTGAGTGAGACGTAATTCAAGGGGCATGATAGGCAGGTCAGTGGAGACATGAGGGACATATTTTCTGGGAACACCCAGGCATATGAGACAAGCTCAGGGGAAAGATACTAAGGGGACACAGGTGGGGACATGGTTTCATGGTGAGATGGACCCAAAGAATGGCTTTGTGGGGACACCCTTTAGGGCAACCCCGATGGCGGGACAGCTCTTTGGGGACCCAGATTTGGGTCGGCACTGTCATGCTCCGGCCTTGTGGGGCCATGGCACAAAGAGACACAGGCTGAAGGTGAGACTCAGGGTCAGGTGTTAAGGGCCTGGGGTGGTTACTAGCCTGGGTGTGGTGTGCTTGGGCTGCACAGATCAGCGCAGAATTTGGTGGGACACATATGAGGAACACAGACACCAAGTGACAGCCCTAGGCCCAGGTTTTCGAGCGTCTCAGACCTGTGGGACAGACATAGCAGGACCCAGATGCAAGGCGTCCTGCCTTCAGGAATAGATTTTCAGTGCATGGACCCAGAGGGACACGGCCCCAGGTGACACAGGTGGCCAAGCTGAGAACACTAGGCAGTGCCGAGCTGGGCTGTGAGTGTCTGTGCAATGTGAACGTGCGGTTCTGGTTCTAAGGGACTGATGTTGGGGCACAGATGCCGCGAGAATTCTGGACAGAGGCCGTGGGACAGGGGCGGCAAGCCCAGGAGGCCGGTGCTGGGCATGGGTTTGGAAGCTCCTCAGGACACCCCTGCCTGTCCACATGGGTGGAAGTCTGACTCCTTTGAACTTGGGGCAGCAGAGCAAGAGCTCCTTCCCTTTGGAGCCCCCTGCTGGGACCCTCCCCCTCTGAGGTGGGAGTTCTGAGTTTGGCTCTGTGACCTCTGCACCCTCCCAAAGGGGACAGCTTGTCCAAAGGTGTTTCACTGAGATGTCAGCTCTGCTCTGAGGGTCCTCCGTGTTCCTGCTGGTCCCTACACTCTATAGTGACCGGCCTGGACCTGCAGAGGCTAGATGAGGTCAATAACTGAGATTTGGGTTTAAATTTCTGCCCAGGCATAGATTAGTCATGCAGCCTTGGATAAGTTACTCAACTCCTTTGTCTTCCTCATTTTGTCAAATCCCAAGGACATCTCCTGGCAGGAATATTGCCAAACGCCTTGACCTCTCTAGGCAGAAGGCTGACCCATGAGGCCTCCACACTGTCAGAGGAGAGAGGAAACAGGACTCCAGCTGCCATCCGGGTTGTTCTCCTTACAGCGCTGCACACACTGCTATTTGGGATGGTCAGGGCAGCCTCAGGGCTTCCGCACAGGTAGCCAGTGTGGGCTGGTTTCTTCAGGGTCTCCTGACTGTCCAGCCCCGGTCCCTGTTCAAGCTCATGGGCAGTCTCACCTCCCTGCTCTCCGGACAGCCAGAGAGAGGGTTCCTGAGCTACCCCTGCCTCCTCCCTGCTCACCACCCAGCTTCCTGGCCCTAACTGATGTCACTTGTGTGTTTTAGATCCTTCAAGAGCTGAGAAGCGTGAGATCAAGTGTCCAACACCAGGCTGTGATGGCACTGGCCACGTTACCGGGTTGTACCCTCACCACCGCAGCCTTTCTGGCTGTCCCCACAAGGATAGGATCCCCCCAGAGAGTGAGTAGCTCTGTGCAGCGTTAGCCCTAACTGTGAAGCTCAGGCTGCCTCTGTGGCGTTTGGGTGGTGTCTATGGGGAGGCGTGGCCTGCCCCGGGCCGTAACCTGCCCCTTTGGTTTGTCCAGGTGCTCATCCTTACATCTCCCCGCTTTCCCCCACAAACTTCCTCAGACCAAACTTGAGCCCTTTGAGGCTGGGGCCCTGCAACCAGCCCATTTGTCTACCTAGAGACGCCAGTCCGGGTCAGAGCCCACAGTCACAGATCGAAGGGAGGGGACAGGCTAGTGCCAGCCAAGCTGGGAAGGGAGAGGTCTTCTGGCAGCAACCTCTGCGCTCCGAAAGCTTAGGAAGCAAATACTTGTCCTTATGTTTGGGCTAGAAGCAGCAATTGTGAAAATCAAATCTAAAGGAGCAAACTACAGAATGAAAAGTTTTAAAGCTGAGTCTGGTTTCTGCCGCAGGAGGGAGGGACCGCAGTGGTGGTGGGGGGGCACGCCCTGACCAGGCTGAGGGTGGGGAGTTGCGTCTGCAGGCTCTTGGGGGCTGGAGCTGCCCTGCGTTGCTGTGTCCCCCACCTGCCTACCAAGCAGCCCCTTTGGACAGGGCTCCTGCACCCTCCTCAGCCTGTGCTCCCCACACAGCTGCTGCTCCCCAGATTCTCTGACAGCCTTGGCTCCCTCCACCCCCGGTTCTCTTCCAGTCCTAGCCATGCATGAGAACGTGCTGAAGTGCCCCACTCCTGGCTGCACGGGCCAGGGTCACGTGAACAGCAACCGCAACACACACAGAAGGTACTTGGACTGAGCTGGGCCACAGTGGGGGCTGTGGTGGGGGCTGTGGTGGGGGGCTCCACGTGCGGTAGGG
Organism: Pongo pygmaeus; assembly: GCF_028885625.2. Classification (NCBI taxonomy): domain Eukaryota; kingdom Metazoa; phylum Chordata; class Mammalia; order Primates; family Hominidae; genus Pongo; species Pongo pygmaeus. The sequence continues at coordinate 66,945,001 of NC_072394.2, forward strand.
CACCTGGGTTGGGCCTGTGTGTCCCTGCCTGGGCCTTCGGCCTGTGACCTGGGACGGGGCTCTGGCCTGCCTGGGGCTCCCTGTGTGCCGCCCTTCTCCCAGCCTGCTGCCCTGAGGAGTGGGTATAAGGTCAGGGCACACCTGGGCTGTGAGGGGCCTTTGTGTGGGCAGAGCAGCAACTGGAGGTACAGTCACCCAGTGGTGTTGCTGCCTTGACCGCTATGAGCTGGGGCTCCCAAGAGAGCAGGGGCGGCCTGCAGAGGAGCGAGCAATGCACCCTCTGTGAAGAGAGGTACAGTGACCATGTGGAGAGCCAGGTGAATACTTTGTGTCCTACCCACATTCAGAAAACCTCTGCACACTGGCTCTTGCTCCTGAGTGGAAAGGGCAGACATGAACAGTAACCTCGGCAGGCCAGGGCTGTGCTCTGGGCTGCTTGGTGGGAGTCCTGAGGCCCAGGTGGAAGTGGAGCTTCGTGACCACCCTCGAGGTGTAGTTGTTGACTGGTCTATGGCGAGGGGGGACTACTCCCCCAGCCTTTCCCAAAGTGCCGTGGGTGGCCATGGCCTCGGGGGGTTATGCCTTTCCCCCAGCAGGCATATGCTCAGCTGAAAGGACTGCCAGAGCTTTCGAGGTCACTTCATTTGAAAAGAGGCCAATTCCCCATTACGTCACCTCCCCGGGCTGGCTGAGGGACCGGCGCTGGAGCTCACAGTTAACTTTATTCTGACAGATGAAGCTGCTGCCTCCATGTCTTAGACTGAGTACTTTCCTGGGCCTGAGTCATCCAGGGTCAGTGCCCAGGTTGTGGTCCAAGTGGGGCCCTGGGCTGCCCCAGAGCAGCTAACAGAACAAGAGCCAGAGAGGCCTGCAGAATCCAGCCCTGGAAGCTGGGAAGGGAGAGGAAGGGAGCGAGGGGCAAGCCTGTCTCCCAGACCCATGCAGAGGAGGCATCTTTGCCCAGAGCTTTCAAGGCCTTTAGGATATATTTCATCTTTGTGTGTCCTTGGCATCGAATGTTCCCAAACAGAAACTGACTGGGCAGCTTGTACTTTGAGGGCTCAAGAACAGAGCCAGAGAGAAAACCCCTGTCCTGCAGAATGACAGGGTTATTACCAGCTCTGGGCTTCTCTGGAGTTCATCTGGAGTTCTTCTGGAGTTCTCACAACTGAATGACCTTGCCGTGAGACACCCACACACACAGACACCCAGGACAGGACAGGCGTGGAGGGGAAGGCTCAGAAACCCCTCCTCTTCCTTCCTCTAGTTTGTCTGGGTGTCCCATTGCTGCCGCCGAAAAATTAGCCAAATCCCATGAGAAGCAGCAGCCGCAGACAGGAGATCCTTCCAAGAGTAGCTCCAATTCCGATCGGATCCTCAGGTGAGTGAGATGAGCCACAGAACTGATGAGGCTGCCTCCCAAATGCCTGCAGGGGGCTTCTCAGTCTCCCGCAGGCTGTATGTGCATGTGTGTGAGTGCATGTGTGTGAGTGTACATGCATGTGAGTGTGCACAGGCCCTGGGCCCCCCAGGAGCAAACTGCAGGGCAGTTTTGGAGCCACACAGGACAGAGTCTCATGTCTGCCACGTTCGCCAGTGCCTCAGCCAAAGCACAAACTCCCGCACAGCTGCCTCTGCCTCGGACATGGTGCTCTGCCTCCTCGGAGTCGTCTGATGTGACCACTTGAGGTCCCTTGGGGATTAATTTGTGGAGATGCTGGTCCTGTCTGGAGAGAGCAGACTGCACCAGCCAAGGACCACGGACGTCCAGGAAGCACCATGAGCCACTAATCCTTGGCGGTCCTGCCTGTCCCTCCCCGACCCCAGAGATAGACCCCAAGTCAAGGAAGAGGGTGGGTGCAGGCTTTGCTCCCCAGAGTGCTTTGTGGCCCCTGAGGTTCTGAGATCGCAGTAGGTGTGTGTGAACATGTGGGAGCATGTGTGTGCATGTTCACACGCCTGTTTGTGTTTGCATATGTGCGAGTATGTTTACATGTGCGTGCAAGTCCACGTGTGTGTGCATGTGTAGATTTGGCTCTCATCAATAAGGATCTTTCAGAATGTGTCCCATTAGTGTCCCCTCCTTCTATGTGGCCCTAAGAAGTAAGTGCCACAAACAAGGCCAGAGGCTCAGGGAGTTGCCCAAGGCCACCCTGCCCATCCTGCCTGGCTTCAAAGTCTCTCCTCTATGGGGCTGAGCCCTTGGACCATGGTACCCACTGTCGAAGAGGACACTTGCACTGCTCCTGTCTTCACCTGCAGACACCCTGCTCCCCACTTCCGTGAGGAACTAGAACTCACACACAGCTCCTCCTCCCCGGCTGTCAGACCCCTGTTCCATATCTGTCTCACCAGACAAGAGTGTAGGAGACCCCGGCTGGGGTGAGTGTGAATGACTGCATAGCCCCTTCCACCGTCCGCCTCCTTTCAGGGCCCACCTGACCCCGGCCGTTCCTGGCACATAATTGGCAAAGTCCCAGCCAGATGATCTTCGCTGCTCAGCTGGGCTGTGTCATACCCAGACTCTTCCCTGGTCTGCTCCAGAGGGTTCCTCTGAAGGTGCAATTCCCACACGTGGGATCTCAGGGCAGAGGACAGAGACTTGCCTTCCTACTCTATGGGCATGCTTGCCATCCCACACACGGGCATCTTCAGCCCTGCAGGTCCCAGCAGGCTGCTTTCCACCAGCTGGCTCTCACAATGATTTGAAGCTGCTTTTTTCCTCTAACTTATTTGCTGTTCCCTCCAGCTTCCTGTCAGTTGCTAATTCAATCCTTTCCCTCTTTGATCTAAATCACCGATAAAATGTCAAACCGCAGATTTGGCCCACGTGTGAGGCCAGGCAGGGGTGTCAAACAGGCTCCAACTTTGGAGACTGCACTCCCTGGGACTATGACCTCAGTTTGTTCACTTATAAAAGTAGGACAACAAACTAAGTCGCTCATGAGGCTCAATTGACACTCGGCCGCCCTCAGGCCATGGTGAATATTCACTGAACGCTAGAGATTGTGGCTAGGGTGGAGGAGGCCTCCCATTAGGCCCTTTTGATTCTATCTAGCCCACGTTTCCGGCTGTCGAACTTTGGGGTGTGAGGACAGGCTTTGCAAAGCTTCGTTGGCATCGTGGACAATAAGTGTACAGATTCTGACTGAAGCCTTGGTCAAGGAAGCCATCAACGGTGGTACCAATGTTAAGCTTATTATTATTATTATTATTTTTAGTGGCAGAGTGTCACTCTGTTGCTCAGGCTGGAGTGCAGTGGTTTCAATCATAACTCACTATAACCTCACACTCCTGGTCTCAAGTGATCCTCCCACCTCAGCCTCCCGAGTACCTAGGAATACAGATGTGCCATTGTGCCTGGCTATTTTTTTTTTTTTTTGTAGAGAGGGTCTCACTATGTTGCCCAAGCTGGTTTCTTACTCCTGGCTTTAAGAGACCTGCCTTGGCCTCCGAAAGTGCTTGGATTGTAGACATGAGCCACCACACCTGACCCAATGTTAAGTTTAAAGTTAGTTTTTTCCCTCCTGGCCTCACTCTTGCAACTTTTCTAACTGCCACCGGGGCCAGGGTCCATCCTGGGGCTCCCACCCTTCCTGGAGAAGGAGAACACACCCACGTCCTGGTAGTGTTCAGTTCTTCCAGGCCCATCAGAGCTGGTCATGGTTGCAGGGCTGGCCTGGCGGTCCTCTGTGCTGGGCTCTGTTCTTAGTCCACACTTAAGTTCTCATAGCACCCAGCACCTTGGAGGCTGTCATTGTCAGCTCCTTCTTAATTCCACTGATCGTACACTTTCCAGACTGAAGTCATTGCTTCGTCCAGACAGGAGCAAAGAAAGCCATGGCTGCTTGCTAGGATCTCCTCTTCTCTGAGCTGCCAGGTTCAGAAGCCCCTCTGTGCCTGTGTGGTCACCAGTGTCTACCACCAGTCTTCCTGCCCCTGTGCCTTCTATGCCAGTTTCTTCATGCCATCTTTTGTGCATGTAAAATCCTGAAGTCTTCCAAGAGCATTAGTGGCAGTGAACTGAATGCTTGCAGTAGCTTTTTCGTGGCTGTTGCTAACCCTTCCAACAGTTCCTTGAGGGTCCACCTCAACACAGCTTTAAGAAGAGGGCAGCTGAGGGCTGAGTCCCTGGCTGAATGAAGAAGGGTCAGGCCTGGCCCTGAGGTCACTCCTCAGAAATGCACCTGATACAACTAGCATCTCCTGTAGATTCCTCAGCTTCCTCCTTGCTGGGGAGTTCTAGGTTATGCTGCCTTGGAGTGTCTTGCTATTGTCCTGGGCTATGCTACTCTTTGGCCCTGCCTGATACTCACTCCAGTTGTAGCTGAGCTGTTTGAAACCTGCTCTCCTAAGTTCTGGGGAAAATCTTAGGCCCTCCTCTAGCTGATGCTGTCAGCAGGACAGGCCATTGATTATTTGAGGGTCCTATTGCTTCCTCCCTGCAGCCTGCTCTGGGAGCCCTTGACCCTGGGAGGTGGAACTCTGCCCAGCTTTAGTAGTGGAATATGCAGGGGGAGTGTCTTCCTGAGTCTCCTTCCTCACCAGACGCTGTGAGGCCCCTGCCTGGGCTGTGGATTGGGGTTGGGGAGGGTGGCACGGAATCCCCAGGTCCCATCTCACTGGCTGTGCATCCCTGTACTGCACCCCAGGCCCATGTGCTTCGTGAAGCAGCTCGAGGTCCCTCCATATGGGAGCTACCGGCCCAACGTGGCCCCTGCCACACCCAGGGCCAACTTGGCCAAGGAGCTGGAGAAGTTCTCCAAGGTCACCTTTGACTACGCAAGTTTCGATGCTCAGGTTTTTGGCAAACGCATGCTTGCCCCAAAGATTCAGACCAGCGAAACCTCACCTAAAGCCTTTCAATGTAAGTTGGGGATAATTGTTCTTGTTTCTCTTCTGTGTTGCTCCTGGGAGGGGCAGGATTCAAGGGGCAGTGGAGGAGGGACCCTCTCGAGGAGCTACTAGGGAGGGAAACTCTACCCTCATGGGAGGACCACGATGCAGGCTGGAGGTCTTCGCTGTCCCAGTGGGCACTGTGGTAGCTTTCTTGGGGCCTGCATCTCACTCCTGCTGCCACCTTCATGTTCACCATTAACATTTATGTGTCTCCTAATTATTTGTGAAACAAAATGCAGATCTGTTACGGGTGTGTGTGTCAAAGACTTCAGAGCAACTCCACCAACACAGTTCACCCTGGGAGACGCCACTCTCCCCACTGTCCTCATGCTACCTGTTTAATCCCGGTGCAGCTGGCTGTCCATTTCCCAGCACTGCCTCTGGGGAGGGTCAGACTGTGGGCTGGGTGGGGCCAGACGACTGCGGGGCTGGGCCCAGTGCCCTGGCAGGAAGCCATTGCTCTCCTGGTGGAGACCATCTTACTGGATACAATGTGTTATCTGTGACATTAGTAACAAATTTTCTGGATAATTGTACTGACAAAAATCATTCCTATAAATCTTTAAGAACAATCCTTTCTGTCTTGTCTTGTCACTTCCTGCCCTAATTTGTGGAATAAGCCCATTAGCCCTGGAAGTGCATGTGAAATGGAAAAGCATTCAGTGTACACATGAGATTGGGAGTGGTGTCTCGTGGCAGATGTTGTCAGCCCCAAACATGACGTGACGAGTTTCCTGCATGAGAATAATAAAAGTACTGATTGATGTGGCTGCCAGTGGGGTGTGAGCCTCTCTTCCTAACTTTGACAGAACCTGCTCTTTAGGATGGAGGACTTCCTGCCTCCAGGCACACGTGCCTACTTGGATGAGGGAATGCAATGGTGCCAGTGGAGAGGGGGACCGCACGATAAGCTTTCCAATATATCTAGACCTTTCTGGATATACTGGTGACATCGTGATTGCTGAGAACATTGTGCATAAGAGTGATTTTGCAGCTACAGTACAATTAATTACTGGAAAAGATAACATTCCGTGCCTTCATTTGTCATGTTCATTTGAGCAATAATGTTACTTTTTTAAGGCAGTGATGGTTACTGGGGACACCAAGTCAGCCTAAATATGGATACACCCTTTTGAGATGATGTGACAAAATTTTCCTATTTGGGTGATATGGCAAACACTCATCCTATTCACAGAATGCTTCAGTTTCTGATAGACAAGTTATTTTTGTTTGAAATATCAGGGCTGCTGGAATGTCTTGGAGGCTTTTACTCCTTTTGCCCAAATTTTCACTGAGCCAGAAACAAGATTGTCTCCTCAGTCCCCTGGAGGAGTGTGGGTGGGAGTGAGGTGTGTGAGGACTTGGGACTGGGATGGGTGGCCAAGCCCCTGGCCCACTTCCACATAGCTGTGCCCTGGGCCCTCCCATCCCTCCCAAAGTGCCCCCTCCCCACTGACTTGTCTGCATTGCTGCCTCTTTTCAAGTTGTATATCAGCCTGGTGTTGTTCCCTTTTTGCAGCCAAACCTTTCCCAAAGGCCTCTTCCCCCAGGCACAGCCCCTCCAGTAGTTATGTGAGGAGCACTTCATCCTCTTCTGCAGGCTTTGACTACTCGCACGACGCCGAGGCTGCACACATGGCTGCCACTGCCATCCTGAACCTCTCCACGCGCTGCTGGGAGATGCCTGAGAACCTCAGCACGAAGCCACAGGACCTCCCCAGCAAGGTTAGTACGTCCACTACGGAGCCTTTCTTGGGAGAGGTGAGTTGGTGGAATTTGCAGTCAGGCCCACCTGCTCTCTGCACAAAATGTCCCTAGGAATGGCTTGTGCCTAGCTGGCAATTCTCATTCTTAACTTTTTCTCCCTCCTGGCCATGGCCCTGAGGCCTGCAGAGCTTAGATGGGTCCACCAAGAGAACCTAGTGTGCTGAGCGAAGGGGGACCAAGGGCTGTGAACACAAGTTTCCACGTGTTAGGTTGTGCACACACCATGCGCCCACGTGTCTCCCTCTGAGCCTGAGGGTGGTGCACACACGTGCCCATGTGTTTCCTTCTGACTCCAGGGCGGTGCACATGCCCTGTTCACATGTGTTTCCCACAGTCTTGTGGTTGCTGACACACTCTCCTTGCTCAGAGGACCTAGTCTTACCCATGTTTATGACATGTCCTGAGGGACTGGTTTTTATGCTGTTGGGAGGCAAGAGGAATTCTAGGGCCCCGTTCATGGGAAATCAGGAAATGGCAGTTGGATTTTTCCCTCTCACTGCCTGTCTATCCCTGTTGTTCTGCTTCCTTCTATGGGAACCAGTGTTCTGGACTCTGTACGTTTGATTCAAATGGACCAGAAGGCACACACGGGAAGGGGCTGGAATCGCTAACAGATTTCACCTTTGCAATTGCAGTCTGTGGATATTGAGGTAGACGAAAATGGAACCCTGGACTTGAGCATGCACAAACACCGCAAACGAGAAAATGCTTTCCCCAGCAGCAGCAGCTGCAGCAGCAGCCCCGGTGTGAAGTCTCCCGACGCCTCCCAGCGCCAGAGCAGCACCAGCGCCCCCAGCAGCTCCATGACCTCTCCCCAGTCCAGCCAGGCCTCCCGCCAGGATGAGTGGGACCGGCCCCTGGACTACACCAAGCCTAGCCTCCTGAGAGAGGAGGAACCTGAGGAGGTGGGTGCAGGCGCCTGGGCAAGCAGTCAGGCGGCTGCAGCCAGCTTGCCCTGCCTGAGGCTGTTGTGATATTGGCTTTTCAAGGAAGCTCCTCCTCACAGGCTTCTGGAAGAGCCTCGGGGAGCCATCCCTTTTTGTGAAGGGTCCTTCATCTTCTGAGCAGCTGGGACTCAGGGGCTCACCCTCTGGGTGGGATTTTCAGCAGCAGGGTCATGCTGTGCCCTTGTCTGTCAAGAAGGAGGTGGTCTTCTCACCCCTGTAGAGCATGGTGGCCAGTACCAATGTGGGCACTGAGGAGGCATGGGGAGGAGAAACGCATCTTTCAGATCCCAGGAGTTGATTGGGGAACAGCTCAGGTTTCTTGGGTTTTGAGCCTCCCATCACCCTGCAGAGCTGACCTGCTGTCCAGGTAGGGGCAGAGCCAGCGAGAGAGCTTAGGACCTGGGCTTAGGATCACCCATGGTGGGCAGTGCTAGGTCCCTGAGACCAGGACCAACCTGGCACTGTGGAACTGTGGTCTGGGAAGCAGGGGATCCTTTCGTTTTTAGTTGTTCCTTAAAATGTATGAAAGAAGAACCCTCAGAGGCCAGCTAATTCTGGGCTTTTTCCCAAGGAGGTGTGTGTCCTGAAGAGGAAAGTCCAAATGTGAGGGCAGCCCAGGGTCCAGGCGGCACCAGCGGCATGTGTGAGACTAGCAGGCCCCTCTCCCTCTCCTTCCCCTCCCCTAAAGCCCCTCAGGAGGTGGAAGGGGTCCCTCTGGAAGGAGCAGGGCCAGACTCTCAAGGAGGAATGAGGGGGGTGGGGCTAGGCCCCTATGAAGGGTGGGGGCTGGATCAGGCCCCCTCCATAATCCAGCCTCAGTGGGAGCCAGACTTCCTTACTGGTCCTCACACTGCCCTCAGGTCACCCCATTTTATAGAGGAGCAGCCTGGGAACCCACAACAAGGTCCAATTATCCGAACTGTTATTATGCTGGGCTGTGGGCTTCACAGGCGTTTCCTCATTTGACCCCCAAAACCCTGTGAGGGGCTGCTGTTATCTCAAGTTGGAAAGAGTGGCACCTGGGCCCCAAGAGCCTGAGCCACTTGCCTGGGACACATGCGAGTGCCTGTCAGGACTGGGTTTTGAGCTTTGGTTAAAGCATCCTGCAGAATGTTGGCCTTCTGACCCTTCCTGGACCCCTGGCCCCTCCGTGGGAGGGACTGTGCCCTGCTTACCTGTGTCCACAGCACTGAGCTTCCATACCCAGCATTCAGTTTGAGGCCTTTATCAAGTACCTGCTGTGGTCAAGGCATCGCACTGGTGGGAGTGTCGGGCCAGGTGGTTTCAAGGTTACTGCAATTGTCGTAATTTGTATGTTATTACCCTCGCTGTGCCATCTCATCTTCATGGCATTTCGGTAACACTTATTTAGTGCCTGCTGTCTATTGAGTGCCATCCCTGGCTCTGAAGGGAACTGTATCCTGATGTTTACGCTGCGGAGTGACGTGGCGGAGGGGACTCACACATCTGAGGCCAGGGAGGGTGTCAGGAGCCTGCCACACTGGGCAGCACCAGCCTTCCTCATTTCTAGGGCAACGCAGGAGCTCTGGCTGAAGGAGGGGAGGGATCCAGCCCCTCAGGGGTGTTGTCTTCTGTGTTTTGCTGGGGGGAGTTAAGTTTTCCTCCCTTATCCAGAAGATAGGAGACTCCGGGAGATGTTTCTGTGGACACTGTCCTGAAGGGTCCCTCTCCCTCGCCCACTGGGTTGGGCGCCCAGGCCTCCCCGCCAGCCGGTTAAAACATCTCCCTGCTGGTTTTTTGCAGTCAGAGCCAGCAGCCCATTCTTTTGCTTCTTCTGAAGCAGATGACCAGGAAGTGTCGGAAGAGAATTTTGAGGAGCGGAAGTATCCGGGGGAAGTCACCCTGACCAACTTTAAGCTGAAGTTTCTCTCCAAGGACATAAAGAAGGAGCTGCTCACGTAAGTCCCTGTTTGGCTGGCACAGCTCCTAGGGGACCCTCTGTGGCCTGGGGAGGAACAGGCCCTGGTCCCAACCCATGACGACCGGGTCTGCTCAGGCTTCCCCCGACCTGTCCTGACCACCTCGAGCCAGGCAGCCTGTGACAGGAGCCAGAGTATTCACAACACCTTTGTGTTGTGCTGGGCTTTACTGCAATCTTCCAGAAGTGATTAAGAACAAAGCAGGACGAGCTCACCAAGCAGGACAAGCAGGGCGGGGGGAGAGTGGAGGAGAGTTCCTCAGAGAGCTCTGCAGGAAGCCCTCGGGGCAACCAGAGGCCGGGCCGTCTCCCTGAGGCCGCAGCTGGGCACGTTCTGCCCTGGGCTCCATGGCCAAGGCCTGGAATGTGCTGCCTTAGGACTCACCACCCTCAACTCTGTCATCCTGGCTGGCCCAGAGGCTGCGTGTCTGAGCTGGTCCTCACGGGGTTGGAATAGACAGAGTTGCTGATGGATATGAGTCAGATGTCAGTGACCTTCTGGTCAACCTTCATTGCCAGCCACCTGTCCTAGGGGACTGTGAGAGACTGTGCCTGGCACCTGCTCCACAGGTGATCCAGCTCTCACATGTGCTCAGAGTACATTTCTGGGGTCCCTCTTCTCCCCACCCTGAACCCCTCTTGTACTCTCACACTTGTGGCTTGCTGTCTTGGGAGTGGCTGGATCCAGGGAAGGCCTTGCTTCAGGGCCTGGAAAAGGGAAGGAGCTCCCTGCCTAAATATTCATGGGCACCTACACGTGCACACACAGCAGCACATGTGCGTCAGAGGCATCCTAACTTTAAGCTCAACTTTAATTTGATTACTTTTTCTTCTTGAGTTAAGTTGTGTGGGAGAAACTTCCAGCCTGAGAGGCACCGGCTGTCCTCCAAGGACTGAGGGGAGGAGGGGCCACCGCTTGGCTCGTGGGTGAGCCAGGAGTGGGCACCAGTCGCCCTCGCAGAGCAGGCTCAGCCTGGGGGGCAGGTACACACCACTCTCTGGTCTGACACTCTTTTTCCTTTGTCCAGCTGTCCCACCCCTGGCTGTGACGGCAGCGGCCACATCACCGGGAACTACGCCTCCCACCGCAGGTTTGTCTCCTGCTCGGGTCTGTCTGGCCTGGCCTGGGTGCTTCGTGGTGGGTCTTCCTCCTCTCCTCCTCCTCTGCTCCCCCTCTTTGGCTTACCCCAATATCCCATCTCTTCTCTTTCAGCCTCTCTGGTTGCCCTCTTGCTGACAAGAGCCTCAGAAACCTCATGGCTGCCCACTCTGCTGACCTCAAGTATGTTTGCGCTCCCTGACCTCCTGTCTCTTGGGCAGCACCCTCGCTTTGCTCTCCTTCCATGAGGCTCCTGCCAAAATCAGCCTTCTCCAAGGTGCCAAGCCTCAGCTGGCCCCAGCTCTCCTGAGATGGGCAGAGAGGCAGAGCCGTGGAGGGGCTGATTCTGCTTGGCTGGGGCTGCTCTGCCTGTGTGCACCTGCTCTGAGCTCTGCTGTTTGCCTCTCCACTGGGGGCTAGGGGCCACTGCAGGCTCCTGCGCTGCTCTTGCCCCATCCCCCACCCTCCAGCCTCTCCTGAAGACCCCTGACAGGGCTGTCTGGGCCTGCTTTCTCACTGCCCTAGATATCTGGGAAAAGCCCAGAAACAACCAGGGAACGTAAGCCCTGCCGTGGCTCGGCAGGCCACAGGCTGTGCGGCTCTTGCTAAATGAACTGAACGTTGATAATGAAGAGAAAGCTCCTTGCCATCCGCTCTCCTGTCACGCTCCAGCTGCTTCTGCCTTGGCCCTGATGCCCTCCCCCCATGCTCATGCCTTCTCTTTGCTGGGCTCTCCCGTTTCTGCTTCTGTACTTCTCTGCCCCTACCTAACACATGGGCAGGGCAGGCCCTGCAGGCACCAGCTATAGCCTGCTTGACAGTCCTGCACAACCAGGCGCAAGCACCCAGAGGTTTCCAGGAGTCAGTGTCCTCCTGGGGCTGGAGTCAGGGACTGTTATTGCCTTTGGTTTTCATGCCTCCAGTTGTGCTGTGACTCCACAGCCTGTGTGACCCTGAGCCATGGGGAGCTCCTCCTGGGCACCGGAGTCGAGCTGAGGCCTTGGAGGAAGGGGGTCCCATTCTTGTCTCCTCAGGTCACCCCTCTCCAGGGGTGTCCCTCCCTCCCATAGGCCTCTGTGTTGGGGGCCCTGAATCCAGGTCAACACACCCTGGCTCATTCCATTCTGGGGCCAGACAGGATCCCGGGCACTGGTGCCTCTAAGATGAGGAAATGAAATTGCTGAAGGCTTCTAGGAACCTTAGCTGGCTCAGAGCTGGACAGAAAGCTCTAGGTCTCCCAGAGCCCCCACCAGCAGCTTGTCTCTGTTCCTCTCTGGAGGCTGGTCTGGCCCCAGCAGCCAGGAGGAGTGTGTCATCAGGCCCTTCAGTTCCCACAGGGTGGGGTGCACCGTCTCAGTTTCCTTCCTGGAAGTTAATAGCTTCAACATACATATTTTCTGAGGCTTAGATCACCACAGCAGCTTCACACATGGACTTATTCATTCATTCTGCCGCCCACTTTGTCTAGTCCTAGAAACCCAGGAAACACTCAGTCCTGCAGCTTCTGGGACTGTCCTCTCTCCCTCTTTCCTTCTTCTCTTGCCATCTTTCTTGCATTCCTTTTTCCTTTCCCAATTATGCTTTCTTTTCCATGATTAGTTTCCATGGTTTTTCCCATTTGGGCCTGAGTAATTTAAGAGGAGAAATATGGCTGCCGGCACTCAGTGGCCCCAAATGTCACCACGTCGTTTCTGTCCTGTGAAGTGGATGCTCGGGCGGATGAAAGGAGCTTGGCACAGTTCGGGCCTGGAGACATGGCCGTCTGGGAGAGTTAGTGCTTTTTTAAGACTAAGAGCCTGTGAAGAACCTTAACGCCAAACTTCTTTAGAAATAACGACCAAAAGCCTCCCCTGTGTGAAAGTGAACCGCTCATCAGCATCAGCAGGGTTTGGGCAGGCAGCCAAGGCCTCCAGGCTCCTTCAGAAACTCCAGTCTCCCCCAGGGGCCTTTCTATGGGAGGCCACTTCCTCTCCTCCCTCTGATCACTGCATGAGCTTGGGACGATGGTGGTCTCACCCCGCCACGTGTCCCGGTGTCCCAACCTCCTTGCTCTCTGCCACCTCCCGTGTGAGGCGGCTTCGGGTGCTGGCTCCTCCTGATCAGCCTTGTGGCAGCCATGGGTGAAGGTGGCCTTGGGACAAACGAGGTTGCTTTCATGACCTCCCTGTCCACACCTGACTGCCGCGGAGTCGGATGATGCGTGCTTTGTGTTTTAAGTGAGTCCCAAGGGCACTCACTCTTCCCTCCCGTGTGTCTGATGTGGTCAAGGGCTGCGAGGACATGGCAGCCTCGGGCCACTCAGCTCATCTTGTGTTGGGAGTTGAGCTGCAACCACACACACCTGCCAGGGCATGACAGCCTTTGTGCAGGGTGAGGAATGCCTGTGCACAGCACAGGGATGGGGCTTAGAGAGGTGAGACCCGGCGTGTATTGCCAAGGCAGAGGGTGCCCCTCAGACACAGTGTTCCCTTCTGCCCAGATGGGGCACTCAGAAGCAGGTGGTGGGAGGGGTGGAGGTGGCTCCAGATTCCTGCAGCTGACCCTGAGGGTCCGCAGGGCCATAAGGGGCTTTCAGAGGGGACACCTGCTCCTCTGACTACGTGAGTACTTTCCTCTCTTGGACATGACTCTTGAGAAAAGCCATTGAATCGGGCCTTAGTGAGGACTGCAGGATGGCCCCACCTGTGTGTTAGGTACCTGCCAGCCCCTTGGGGGTTATACCCCCACCTGAGACTCACTCACAGATGCCATCGGGGAGTATCTCCTCTGCTGTTGATGCCACTCACAGCCCAATGCTGTGCTTATCCTCGTCGAGGCCTGGAGCTGCTGTGGGTCTGTTACTCTGGCCACCTGAGTGGCCACTTGCCCACCGCACTGAACCTGAGCTCTACCTGATGCTTTCCTGCCACTGAGACAAGGAGCTGGAGCCCCAAGTGGCCACTTGAACAGCTGCCAACCCAGGAAGGAGAGGCAGGCCATCTTCAGTTCTCTTGGCTGGCCAGCAAGGTATCCAATGTGTGGCCCACAGGGCAAGGATGAAGGAACCTGAGACTCCCCAGGAGGGCACCCCAAGAAAACTCCTAGGGGCCGAAGAGAAGGTTGCAAGAGGTGGGGCCAGCCCTGCTGTGCCACCATAGCCCTTTGGGTGCCAGGCTGTGCCCGGCTTCATCTTCCTCCAAGCGAGGAGATGTCCTGTCCCAGTGGCCGGATGTCAGATGTGCTGGTGGAAGACTCCGGTGAGGAAGGGCCAGCAGTACGGAAAGTGAGACGTCCTCCCTGGGGTCTGAGTGCCACTGCAAAGTGCCTTTGAGCAGCAGGTGATCTGGACACAAGCCCTGAACTCTTGCCTGGCTCCTGCAGGGTCAGGGGTCGGGAGGGGTGAGGCGCAGAGAGCAGGCCTGATGGGGGATGGATCTACCCGCAGAATCGGGTCACCTCCTCCCACTGTCTAACATCAGCAGGAACTCACATATTTTTTCCTCAGTGGACATTCAGAAGAAAATAACATCCGTGCTTGTAATATTAAAGTGGAACTTTGTACCACCTTATGTGATACATTCATCAAATAGTTTTGGGTGTGTAAAGTTGGACTTTTGTGTTTCTCCTCCTTACTCTCTGCTGTAAGCCACTGGCTGTGTGAACTCTGCAGTTATGCTACACAACAGCCAGGCCTGGCACGGCCAGCGCCATCTGCTCTGCAGCAGGTGTGCAAAAAGGCCTCTGTTCATTTACCAGCCCATGGTGGCAACCCTTTGTGAGGGCAAGCTCCCAGCCCGTCCAAGAAGATGAACTGGTCTTAGGCTCTGCTTCAAGTTATGGCTCAGATGTGCTCTGAATGCCTTTAGTCCAGCCTGGACTCTACAGAAGTCCAAGCTGGGAGCCCTTCGTGTCCTTGGCTGCAGTGGACCCTGTAGGCCTGTCCCAGTGCCCAGGTTTGGTGTCTGGGTATAAACCAATGCTGGAGCAGCAGTTGGCTGCTCTCCTCTCAGACTTCCTGGTCTCCCTCGGGGAGACGGGGGAGCAGAGTACTGAACCCCTGAGATGATCGCATCAGACCCCTGTTGCTGGCAGTCGGCAGCTGGGGTGAACATCGGTGATGCTCCTCTGCAGACAAGGGAATGTGGGTGGGCCCACTCAAGGGCTGAGCCCAGAAGGCTTTCTTCTGGGGGTCCCAGGGCTCTGGGCCGGGGCTAAACGTCTTCACGGGCTCTGGTTCCAGTTCTGCTTCCCTCTGCAGGTGCCCCACGCCCGGCTGCGACGGCTCTGGCCACATCACAGGGAACTACGCTTCACATCGGAGGTGAGCTGCCACACCCTCAGGTCCTGGGCCCCAGGGGTGGGTAGGGAATCTCTTCCTTAGATGAAGATTAGAAGACACTAATGTTGCTGACAGCTAGAGTCCATTTCCATCTCTTTAATCTGAATTGTTGCCATTTCCAGAACCTGATTAGGTTGCCCTCTGCAGTAAGATAAAAAGACAAGGGGTCAGGGTTAGGGGCTCGTGGTAATGCCTCTCCTTCCCAACCCTGCTGCCTCGTGTGAAGGCTGTGTCTGTGGATTCTGCTTCTTATTGATCCATCAATTGCCCTCACTCTCTCCCACCCCAACCTGGGGTCACAGAGCTTGAGGGGAGAGGATGAGATGAACGGGTGTGAGAAGCTGCGGTTCTAGCACTAAAGTGGCCTTTTTTCCTCTTTCGAAATCAGCTTGTCCGGCTGCCCTCGTGCAAAGAAAAGTGGAGTCAAGGTGGCACCCACCAAGGACGACAAGGAGGACCCTGAGCTGATGAAGTACGTTGGGCCATGCTGGCTCTTTCATTGCTTTGCAGAATTGAGATTTTCCTGTGTTTTATGATGTAAAAAACTCCTACTAGGTTCTCTTTTCATTAATACAACGGGTCACCTAACTGATCAATGCCAACTCTCGTTTCTTTCGTTTTTCTGGAAGCTCTCACACACTACACGTTGATACCTATGAAGATATGACCCTGGATGTCACGTGGAGGGCATGGGTGCCAGATCCTCCGGGCTTCTCAGGTCTGGAGTATTTGACGGGGCTGGGAGAGGCAGAGCACCCTTCTGCCTATGTCTTAGGGCCACCTGGGAGTGGGCCCCAGGGCCTTGCAACCTGCAGAATTTGTCTGGCAGGAAAGGTGAGATGTAGGAATCAAGGAGGAGAGGGTGGTTAGAACGACGCTGAAGCTCCGAATCCCATGTGTCCGTCCACCCACACACCTATGCAGAGAGCTGGTAGATGGAGAGAGCCGGGAGGATCTAAACTGGGAACCAGACACTGTTGGGTGAAGGAAAGAGGACATCCTGGGCCTTAAGTGACCCAAGTCCTTGAGGAGAAAAGATTCTCCTCTATTGCTCTTCTCACTGGGGCAGGGTGGGGGCCCACGTGTCTTTGTGGGGCTTATAGGTGAACCCTGACTGTGTGTTATCCTACTCGGTGGGGGTTTGTGTCCTTGCAAGCTTATTCTTCCAATAGGGAACGGGTCCCCTGCACTGCCCACTTTTAGGTGGGGGGAATGCTTTGCTACAGACTCAAACCAGGTGACCCACTGGCCATTTTGCCCAGGACTGAGGTACTTTCAGAGCTGACATCTGGCAAAATGGGTAGTGGGTTCCCCAGCAGGTGAGCAGTGGAAATGATGGCTCTGGACACCTTGTTGCCCAGGGTTAGGGGCTGGCTCGGTCGGGACAGGGCCTCGGGGCTGGCTTGGTCGGGATAGGGCCTCGGGGCTGGCTTGGTCGGGACAGGGCCCTACTACACCCACAGGAAGCAGGTTGCCCTGATTGTGTTACCTGCTGGGCCAAGAGCAGCCAGACCTCACCCCCGGGGAGGGGCAACTTGGCCTGAGATTGGGTTGCTCCTCCTGGTAGTTTGCTCCAGCTGTGCCCAAACATCTGCTTGGCCACACTGGAGGAACCTAACTGACCAACATCACATCCTTCAGAAGGGGATGGCCCCACCAGCTGTTTGGTGTAATAGGCTGTGGCTTGTTTATTTATTTAATTTTTACTGTAAAACTGTAATGAATGCTAAATTAACAATGTAAAATTTATGGTTGTTAGTACTATGAAGGTCGCACACTAAATGCTGAGGTGGATAAAAAGCATTTTGCCCCTGAGAATCCAGGAATTTGCCTATGATCATATAAGAGCAACACCTTTATGGATTTGGCAAGGATCCTGCTGGCAGGGATATTATAAGTGAATTGTGCTGCATTTGCAAATGATTAAAATCAAGATCAGCATTTTTCAAATTAACCAGGAAAAATGGTTTTCCTTTCTAATGTGCTGTCAACTTAGCTTTAAAAAAAAAAGAGTTCTTTAGCCAAGTGGAGACTGTGACTTTCAGAAACACATTATCCTGCATTTGCAGGATAGATGAAGTTCCTAATGGCGCCATGGCAGAGGGAACCTGACTACTAAACACCTCCGTTTTACAGGGTTCCTTCTCAGCCATAAACTTTAACTGCATTTATAATTGCCTAGCATCTTTGAACAGATGCATATCAAAGCAGAAACTTGAATGGATGCGTCAGGTCATGCTGAGGGATGGGATTTTGTCAGCATGCATGAGCTGTGATTTGGAGAGCCTGGTGGTGCAAGAGTCCTTTTTATGACATCTCCTGCCTGCACTATTTAAAATTAAGTCACATCAGGCACTTGGTGGTAAATCCCTTTGCCACAGCTTTGTAACTGGTCATAAAAGTCTTGCGGAGGTTCCAGCATGGGAGTCAAGAGGGGCCACACAGACACCCGACAAATGAAACGCACCTCTGGCCCGTGGTCCTGCCATGTTTCTCATGTCACTGGCACACACGGCTTCTGCCCCTCAACACGTGACAGGAAACACTAGCTTACCCAAGAAGCACAGAGAGGCCTCACCAGCTCAGTGTCTGCCCCGCCCCTGCCCCAGCACCTCTCAACATGATGTCCCTGATAGCTTGAAAGTCAACACACCAGGTGTTGTGAGAAAGAGATCGCACCCGAAATCTGAAATCCTCTCCATGTATGCGATTCCAGGGAACAAAAACAGTTTCCCTTGATGAAGGGGAGTAGCGTTTTGCAAGAAAGGGAGTAAAACTAATTGAGATTTGGGCCAGGCGCTGTGGCTCATGCCTGTAATCCCAGCACTTTAGGAGGCTGAGGCAGGCAGATCACCTGAGGTCAGGAGTTTGAGACCAGCCCGGCCAACATGGTGAAACCTCATCTCTACTAAAAATACAAAAATTAGCCGGGCGTGGTGGCGGGCGCCTGTAATCCCAGCTACTCGGGAGGCTGAGGCAGGAGAATTGCTTGAAGCTGGGAGGCAGAGGTTGCAGTGAGCCAAGATCGTGCCACTGCACTCCGGCCTGGGCAATAAGAGCGAGACCCCATCTCAAAAATAATAATAATAATAATAATAATAATAATAATAATAATAATTCAGATTCGACTGTGTAGAGTAACTGAAGAGCCAGCCACCTCCCATTTGGCCAGTGCCTCTTGCCAGCCAGGCTGTGCCTGGTGCAGGTGTCCCCCAGGGTCCCATGGTTGGGAGGCCATCCCCATCAGAGGGGGGCTGGACCTTGAATATGAACTTCCCAAAGTCCCCATAGGGGCCCCTGGCAGTGTCTCCGCTCTGGACGGGGATGAGGTGACCTTGGACTGGCTCAGGGAATGTCCTGTAAGTTTCTGAGGGCTAGGTGGGTGGGATGAGTAACAAAGGGGAAAGAACCAAGAGAGGGGCCTGTGGAGAGAGAGAAAGCAGGGCCCTGGCCGAGGTGGCTGGGAAGGGTCCGAAATGGCAGCTTCAGAGACAAGGCCAGAGTGTGGGGGCAAGGAGCCGGACACTACCCTCCCTGTCCAGGCCTTGTTGACCTTCCACTGAGCAGCGCAGCCCTGAGCCCCCTCTCACCCCTACGGCAGGAGCCTCTGCCACTGCCCCTGCCCCCTGCTACTGTCCTCCCGAGCGCTTCCTGTGCTGACCGTAACTTCCCTGTATGCCCATGAGTCTCCTCGTAAATGGAGCCACGGTGACCTCTCTTGGGGTCTTGTGTTGCCGGTAAGCAGCACACAGGGAATGTGTGACAAATAGTAATTTGGATGAGTTTCATTTACGGAGAGATAAGAATGAGCCTTGCAGATTGAAGATCTTGTCCTGGGTTTGGCGTGGGTTCCTGGATGACGTGGTCCCTCAGATCCCCAAGTCCTGGTCCAGGTCCTTCTCTGAGGCAGTGGGGACAGACACTCAGGTCATGGGCCTAGGCCCTCTGCATTGTCCTGTTTGTCTCTGACCCACACTGTGCCCAAGGCATTTGCCAATCTGAATTTATGTTATTTTCGTAAGGGTCTCTATCCCTCTCCTGGAACACCCAGAACAAAGGAAAAGAAAACACCATTTAAGGCCAGCCTCAGGCAGGAGTGATTACGGGATATCCTAGCGAGTCTCCCCCACGTGAGGTCTGTGTTCTTCCTTCTAGAACATAGATCTCAGTTGTGGCAAAGCTGCAACATCTATGGGCATTGCCCCCTGATTGCACTGGCCTCAGTCTGGGAGGCTGTGGGGTGACAGGCCCCTGCTGTCCCTGAGCTCCCCTGCTTAGGGGACCTGCTATGGGGATCTCGTGATCCCCATAGGCCCCCAGGCCTATGCTTGATGCAAGCTCCCAGGGAGTGGCCTCTGGGTGGTCTCAGCTGACAACATGGCTCCACATTGCTGAGTGACACACAAGTGACTCCAGCAGCAAGGCTTGGAGTGAACCTGAGAGCAGCCCCCGGGCCCAGGGTCATGGCTGCTGCAGGGCACGGAAAGAAGGTGGCTGCGGAGACCCCAGCCACAAAGGCGGAAGAGGGAGCATGGCCCTGCAGTCTTCACATTTAGCCCGGAAGGGCCAGTTCTTCCCTGAGGCTCCAGGACCTCAGCTGCCCTCCCTGCCTCACTCAGAAGCCCTTTAACGTGTGATGTTGGGCTCCCTCGTGTCTGGCTTGAGAGAGTCTCCAGGCTTCTCCTCCCAAACCTTCGCCCCTGTACTCACCCTGGCCTTTCTGTACCCAGGTGCCCAGTTCCAGGCTGTGTGGGGCTCGGTCACATCAGCGGGAAATACGCCTCTCACAGGAGCGCATCCGGCTGCCCACTGGCCGCCCGCAGGCAGAAGGAAGGTTCCCTCAATGGCTCATCATTCTCCTGGAAGTCCCTGAAGAACGAAGGACCGACCTGCCCCACCCCGGGCTGTGACGGCTCTGGCCACGCCAATGGGAGTTTCCTCACCCACCGGAGGTAACTGTGCCTGCAGGTCCTGCCCCTCTGTGCAGTCAGTAGGG
Source organism: Pongo pygmaeus (assembly GCF_028885625.2). NCBI lineage: Eukaryota > Metazoa > Chordata > Mammalia > Primates > Hominidae > Pongo > Pongo pygmaeus. The sequence continues at coordinate 66,964,966 of NC_072394.2, forward strand.
ACCCTCGCCTGGGGCCTGGGGCTGAAGCTCCTGAGGGAGGGCCAGACCGGGGCTCCGTGTGACCAGAGTTTCTCAAGGGAAAGGCCGGGCCACATGGGTAGCGGATGGGGGAGGCCAGCGGGTCTGTTGGTGCCAGGTGATGCTGTGGGTTATGTCTTCGCCATGCGTCTCCCCTCATAAGCCACCCGTCCACATCCTGATGGAGTCCTTCCTGGCTGGGTGTTATGCTGGACACAGAGGCCACACATGAGCAGAGCCCTGGGTCTGACACCTATGTTCTCTTAACAGGCTGACAACTTCTCAGGAAAAGTTTGTCTCCTACACCTTATGCCCTGTCCCTCCCATTCATCCCTCTTCTTTGAACTCCGGGCAGAGACCCCTGCCTGCTTTGCAAGGGAGCTGGTAACCCCTCTCTGTCAGGCAGTGGGCCTGGGCAGCATTCACCAACTCTCGCCTGCCCTCCAACACCTGCTCCAGAGCTGAAGGACCTTGCTTCAGCAGCCCCCACTTCCTGTCTGTGTCCTATGGTGACAATGAGTGCCTGGTCCCATCAGAAACCCTGTGTCTGGGCCTAGGGCCAATGCTGACTCTTCATTCCCTCCCCTGTCCCTCCCCTCCCCTTCTTCCCGCCTCCTTTCCCTCCCTTCTCCCTCCTTTCCTCTCCTCCCTCCCTTCCTCCTTCCCTTTCCCTCCCTTCTCCCTTTCCTCCCCTCTCTCTTCCCCTATTCCTCCCCCTTTCCTTCTTTCCCCTCCCTCCCCTTTCCCTCCTCTCCCCTTCCCTCCCTCTCTCCCCTCCCCCTCCCCTCTTCCCTCCCTCTCTCCCCTCCCCCTCCCCTCTTCCCTCCCTCTCTTCCCTCCCCCTCTTCCCTCCCCTCCCTTCCCTCCACCCACCCTCCCGCCTCCCCCCTCACTCCCTTCCCACCCCCTCTCCTCCCCTTCTTCCTCTCCCCTCCCCTCCTCCCCACCTTCCCCTTCCCTTCCCTCCCCTTCCTCACCTCCTCTTCTTTTTCTTCCCCTCCCCTCCCTTTTCCCTCCCTTCCTCCATCTACAAGATTAATTAACTCACTTTGCACCATGTACCAAGCCTTGGAGAGAGAGCAGAGAAAAAAAGGACAACTACCCCTTATCCTTGCAGAGTGCATTTTGGGCAGAGTAGGTGGGACAGCTTGTAAACAAATAAATACGTAAATTACTCAGTGTGGGGAATGGTGGTGTGTGTGCTGGGCAAAACAGAAGCAGGGAAGAGGACAAGGAAGTCCTCTTTGAGAAGGAGGTAGCAGCTTGGCCTGAGGTGTCTGGGGCACAAGCCCTCAGTGAAGTGGCTGGAGCTGGGAACAGCCTGGCCCACTGGACAAGGTTGGAGGTTAGGGAGAGGGAGCAAAAGGAGATGAGGTAGAAAGTTCTGAGCCAGGGCTTATCTGGCTGCCAGCTGGCAAGGACTCAGCTTTCACTGTGAGTGAGGGGCCCTGGCAGAAGGCAGAGGAGAGACTAGATCTGGCATGGGCAGCTGGCACGGACACAGCTGCAGAAGCCAGAAAGGCCACTAAAGGAGGCTACTGCAGCCGGGGTCACCTGGGCAGAGACTCATGCTGGGATTCCTAAGGACATCTCACCTTGCCTCAATCAGCCTTTACTTATGGTGTGGATACAATCACTTCATAAATGAAATCATGCCTGAGAATGTACAATTTTAATGCATTTTTCTGCTTGAGTGTCTATATCTGAGGAGTGATCTGTGACTGTCATTATCACCATATCCTAGAGGGTATCTCAGAGGCAGAGGCAGCTAGGATGGGCTCCTCTGGGAGGTCAGGGCGGCAAAGCACCGGCAAGCAGGTCATGTGGACCTCAGACCCCAGAGGGAGCCCTGCCAAGAGCAACAGTGCCCTGGCCCCTCGAGTATCAGACAGGGTCAGCTATGGCTGTGCCAGACGAGGTGAGCTCTGGAGTGTCCCCTTCCCAGCCTCTGCCCTGCCTAGATGTAGCTTCTTTTTCCCCATAGAACACAGTTTGGCCATAGGGAGGCCCTCCGGGTCATCTAGGTGAGGTGGAACATGCCTTCTGTTAACCCGTAATGTGTGACCCTGGGTTGGTCATGGTGTCTGACTCCAGACTAGTCGTGGTGACCCCTAGACTATCCCATAGTGTGTGGCTCTGGACTGTTCATGGTGTGCGACCCTGGCCTTGTCATGGTGAGTGACCCTAGACTGCTCATAGTGTGTGATCCTGGACTACGCATAGTGTATGACCCTAGACTGGCTGTGGTGTGTGACCCTGGGCTGGCCGTGGTGGCTGACACTGGGATGGCCGTGGTGGGTGACACTGGGCTGGCCGTGGTGGGTGACCCTGGGCTGGCCGTGGTGTGTGACACTGGGCTGGCCGTGGTGGGTGACCCTGGGCTGGCCGTGGTGGGTGACACTGGGATGGCCGTGGTGGGTGACACTGGGATGGCCGTGGTGGGTGACCCTGGGCTGGCCGTGGTGTGTGACACTGGGATGGTTGTGGTGTGTGACACTGGGATGGTTGTGGTGGGTGACCCTGGGCTGGCCGTGGTGTGTGACACTGGGATGGTTGTGGTGTGTGACACTGGGATGGTTGTGGTGTGTGACCCTGGGCTGGCCGTGGTGGGTGACCCTGGGCTGGCCATGGTGGGTGACCCTGGGCTGGCCGTGGTGGGTGACACTGGGCTGGCCGTGGTGGGTGACACTGGGCTGGCCGTGGTGGGTGACCCTGGGCTGGCCGTGGTGGGTGACACTGGGCTGGCCGTGGTGGGTGACCCTGGGCTGGCCGTGGTGGGTGACACTGGGCTGGCCGTGGTGGGTGACCCTGGGCTGGCCGTGGTGGGTGACACTGGGATGGCCATGGTGGGTGACACTGGGATGGCCGTGGTGGGTGACACTGGGATGGTTGTGGTGCGCGACCCTGGGCTGGCCGTGGTGGGTGACACTGGGCTGGCCGTGGTGGATGACACTGGGATGGCCGTGGTGTGTGACCCTGGGCTGGCCGTGGTGGGTGACACTGGGATGGCCGTGGTGGGTGACCCTGGGCTGGCCGTGGTGTGTGACCCTGGGCTGGCCGTGGTGCGTGACCCTGGGCTGGCCGTGGTGGGTGACACTGGGATGGTTGTGGTGTGTGACCCTGGGCTGGCCGTGGTGGGTGACACTGGGATGGTTGTGGTGTGTGACCCTGGGCTGGCCGTGGTGGGTGACCCTGGGCTGGCCGTGGTGGGTGACACTGGGCTGGTGAATGATATGTGGCCTCTGCTTCCAGTTTGTCAGGCTGTCCCAGAGCAACCTTTGCTGGAAAGAAGGGAAAACTGTCAGGGGATGAGGTCCTCAGTCCAAAGTTCAAGACTAGCGATGGTAAGGATGGCTTCCTGGATTTCCCTGCTCATGGCTGGGTGCCCGGGTGAGTGAGAGCTGTGCACCTTTTTGTGCTGGTGGGAAGAAGGTAGAGAGACGAAGCCCCTCCTGGAATGAGTCACGGCAGAGGTAGATCCCTTCACCTAAGCTGACAGCCTTTTGGACCTTGGCTCTGAAGCTCTTGACACCTGTGTCTGGGGCCCCTGGCCCTCAGGAGGTCATGCCTGCTGTAACCTGTGGCTTTGGTGACCACTGGGATCAGAGTCCAGTGGAGCCCATGTGCTGTGAGTTTGTGGAGAGGTGTGGCTCATTCCCACTTAGGTGAGGAAATTCAGCATCGCCTGAACAAACTTCCATCTTTAATGTAGCATTTAATACCTCCTAAAGAGATTTAAGCCTTTCCACCTGCCAGCCAGCTCAGAAGGCAAACCGTAAACACTCATCTCACAATTTTCAAGACAGACTTCTCCAGCGCATAATGTGGGGTATGAGCCCCAGAGAGAGATGAGCTCGGAAAACCAGGAGGGGGGACCTCTGCTGCACAGGGGGTTTCAGTTCTAGAAAGCAGGCTTCCCCACAGCACTTTGGCCCAGGCCTGCCTGAGGCCCAGAGCCACAACTGAGGTTTCTCTCTGGGTCAGTGTTGGAGAATGATGAGGAGATCAAGCAGCTGAACCAGGAGATCCGAGACCTGAACGAGTCCAACTCGGAGATGGAGGCTGCCATGGTGCAGCTGCAGTCCCAGGTAGGTGGTGCCGCCCCCCACTCCTGGGCTCTTTGCCCGCCGAACCCAAACGTTCGTCCTGGGGACAGTGAGGCATCCGTCGGCACTCATCAAGGCTGCTGTCAGGGCTGAGCTGATGGACAGTGCAGTGCCAGGCACACAGGCACACTTAGGACGTGCTGGCCGCTCACACTGCGGTGTCTGTGAGGTCACACTGAGTGCCGGCGGGCCGCTGGAGCTGGTTGGCCCTCTAGGGCGGGCCGCTGGAGCTGGTTGGCCCTCTAGGGCGGGCCGCTGGAGCTGGTTGGCCCTCTAGGGCTGTGGTCTCGTTAGTGTTAATAACACTATTAATAATATCAGTCCCATTAAGATTAGCAGCACTGTTTCTCTTACTCTCGTTAGAATGAGTAGTCCTGTCGAGACTAGCGGTCCCATTAGGGTCACCAGTCTTGTGAGTACCAGTGGTCCACGAGCGTGGTGCCGTAGAGCCAGGTCTCTGGAGCCAGATTTCCTCCCCAGCACCCAGCACAGCCACATACCAGCTGAGGGACCTGACAAACCTTTCAGCCTCTTCCTCAGTCAATTCCTCCGTAAAATGGAGTTAAGAATAGGATTCTACTCCAGCCGGTTATTGTACAATGAACGCATTTCTATGAGGAAAACATTTAGCATAAGCACCTGATCCAGAGTAAGTGCCGTCGATGAGAGCTGCTGTTGCTGAGGCATAGGATTACAAATTATTTTAAATGTTTGTGTCATATTTCCTGATTTCCCTAAAATGAGCATCTGTAATCAGAAAAAAAAAGCAGTAAAGATCTTATTTTGAAAATAAGAGCATGCCCCACCTGTGGCTGCTGAGTGGCGTCTGCAGCCGCGCTGGGGGAGTGGGCACACATAAGCGTGCCCCTAACGGCTAGAGGGACAAAGGGACAAGGAAGTGACCAGGTCCCACAGAGAATTTGGGCAGAGCCTCTCTGGGCAGGGACAGATGGGGAGATGGTGGCCTCCACCAAGGCGGCAAAAAATGAGTAACATCCTCCAGCCCCACGTGTCTCGTTACTCTGCTCTGGTCTCTACTGGCAAACAGGCTCACGTTGACCGCTTGTTACTCGAGAGCCTGTATAAAAATAGTGTCACCCCACAGGGATCAGGAAGGATTTTCGCTGTCATGCACATGTCGATGTTGCATCCCCCCAGGTTCATGGGCAGTGACGACAGAGAAGGAGTGATGGCCCTCCTGGCAGAGCCATCCCCGTCCCCTCCCGGCAGAGCCATCCCCGTCCCCTCCCGGCAGAACCATCCCTGTCCCCTCCCGGCGGAGCCATCGCCGTCCCCTCCCGGCGGAGCCGTCCCCGTCCCCTCCTGGTGTCTCTGAGTGTGCAGATGCACTGGTGTGTGGGTGTCCATTTTGTTCTCCCTGCTCCTCCCCTTCTCAGAGTCCTCAGGGCCTTCATCAGTGTCAGTGTCCTTGGGGTAGCACCTCTGATTTCTCTTTATTTGCCAAAACCAATCTTTTTAAAGACAGATTATTACCTTTTACTAGCATCCCTTTGGAAGGACTCAGAAGCCCCTGTCCCTTTGAGGGAGTTTGGTGACTGGTGCCCTCTGCGGAAGGGCAAAGGCAAAGGGAAGGCAGGTCCCTATCCCCCATGCAACCCTTTCAAAGCCACATGCTTGTCACCAGGTGGCAGAAGAAGCGTGCTTGACCCCATCCACAGCCTCCCAGGAAGGAGCTCCCCACTCCTGCCTCGTGTGTCACCCACACTATCTTTCTGTGAGTTGAGCCTCTGCCCCATGGCTCCCTGCAGATGTGCAGTCAGGCTGGGGGCTATTCCTGGACACCAAAGGCCTCAGGGCCAACACAACCCTGGGCAGGTTCACTGCCATGGTGGGGAAGTGAGACTTGCCTGCCTGTAGTTGGCCTGGGGAAGATGTGCTTGGGAGACCCTGAGGAGGCTCTTTGTTGGTCTTTCTGGTGAGGGGAAGACCCAGAGGCAGTCTGACACCCCACGGGGGCGGTGCAGTGATTTCCATCTTACAGATAGAAGCAGGAAACATGGTGAAGCTAAGACCACAGCAGGTGGAGTCTGAGATTGAGACAGGGCGCTGTGAAGTCTGTGCCCCCACCCCATCCCCTCAGGACAGAGGGGCTCAGAAAACCAGGAGTGGGGACCTCTCCTGCACAGGGGGTTTCAGTTCCAACTAGAAAGCATGGCACAGAGGGACGTGCCACACGAGCCCCCTTCCTGGCTTCCCTGGAGTCAGGCCATGTCTCCAGAGGGCCCTTGCCTTTCTCTCCTCTGCCAGCCCCTCACCTGTGGCAGAACCCCCTACAGGAAGGCAGGGTCCCTGCCTCTTCCCCCACCCCAGGGTTCTGCATTCTCCCAGAGAGTTGTGAGAAGCAGCCCAGAGAGGACCCCCAGGAGGATGGGGGCCAAGGGCAGGCGGCACTTCGAATCTCTCTCTGGCACAGATCTCCTCCATGGAGAAGAACCTGAAGAACATCGAGGAGGAGAACAAGCTCATTGAGGAGCAGAATGAAGCCCTGTTTCTGGAGCTGTCCGGCCTGAGCCAGGCCCTCATCCAAAGTCTCGCCAATATCCGCCTTCCGCACATGGTAGGCAGCACGCGGGCCTGCCGGCACCACAGCTGCCCCCCAGGGTCTCTTCGGAAAGCAGGAGGGCAGGGCGTCTCCCACCCCCTCTGCATCTGGGTCCTGCCCTAGGGGCCCTGTGCCCTTGTGGAGATTCTCTCCACCCCGAATGGCCCGGGCTGTTGGCTGTGGTGGGTTTAGCCACCGTAGTGAGTAGCTGCCATAAAGAGTAGCTAATGAATCCAAAGCAAAATGGTGATTCCATCAGCAGAGAGGCTACTGCTGGGATGGCTGCAGAGAGGAACACCCAGTGCTGCCTCTAGTTGGTATGGGCTTGTCTCGGGTCACGTGGGGACATAGGTTTGATGCTCCCACATCAGGTTCTGTGGTGTGGAGCCCACTGCATGGCTGGGGCTTGCTAACCTGGTTCTGTTCTCCAGGAGCCAATATGCGAACACAATTTTGATGCCTATGTGAGCACCCTCACCGACATGTACTCCAACCAGGACCCAGAGAACAAGGACCTCCTGGAGAGCATCAAGCAGGCTGTGAGGGGCATCCAGGTCTAGGCCGTGTGGTACCCAGAAGTGTCCCAGCCCACCACACCGTTTACCTCCCCCGCCCTGCCCCGCACCGTGGGGATGCCCAACTCACAGTGACTTTCCGTTTGCGGCCCGGTGTGGCCTTGGGCGGGTTTATCCAAAGGGATGGCTGGAAATCGGCCTCTCCCACGAGGCTCCCTCCAGGCTTGGGGCTGTGGTGGCCCTATCCGTGTGCATAGGGGCGCTGAAGAATTACAAAGTGATTTATTTTTGTTTTCTGAAAGAAATCTGAAGAGCAGCTCAAAGTCTCCAGTGGAAGCTCATGGACAAGGTTCTCAGGGAAGTTTTGGAGTTTGCAACCACAGTATTCCTTTGTCTGTCGAGGCTGGGCGGGTGGTGTGAGTGGCATCTTGGCCTGGAGGACATGCCTGGGGCAGCGTGTCTGTGCTCAGTGAGGGCCGCTGAAGAAAGTGCGTTTTCTGTTTTCATTTAATTCAGTTTTGTGTTAAGGGTGGAACAAAGCTCTGTCCCAGAGGGAAAGTTAGGAATAGGCCTCCCAGAGGACACTCCAGACAGTTGACAAGCATCGCAGCCCCTGTCAGGTCAAGGAATTTTAACCTGGGAGACTCCTGAAAATCAGCCTAATGTCTGGGGGCAGCTGGCGCTGAGGCTGTGCAGATGTGTATGGCCTTGGGTCACAGCTTCCTACTGGGGCTGCAGCCTTTAGACCCTGGGTCTGGGATCCATGTCCAGGGACCACTCTGGCTTCTGTGCATCCACCCAGGCCCCCGACCCATCACTGCCACATAATCCGGGTCATGGCCGAGCTTGACCTCTGCATCCGTGGTGACGGAGGTGGCAATGACATCATCAAGGTCAGAGGGTAAATTCCTAACAGGAGACCACAAAGGTTTCACTTCTTTTAGATCCATCCAATATGCGAAAAAAGGGTACATTTTAATTTAATGTGTTAAAAACACAATGTTCCTACTGTGTAAATAGAATCCAAGTCAATTGTGACTGCAATTCCAAGTTAGTATTTAAAAATAGGGAAATTGCACTTCCTGGAAAAAATTAAAAAGTAGTTAGTTTAATTATTCTGTAAATTATTTAATTTTGTCAAGATGTAAGTATTTATATTCACAGCCTCTTATGTTAACGTTTGCTATTTATTTAACATTTTTATTTATTAATTTTATACTATTTCAACTAGACCCCACACCAGGGCACCCTAAGAGGGGAAAAAAGTGAATTCAAAGCAAAAATAACTATTTGAGTATAATATAGGCCACAAAAAATCTTGATATAACTCCTAGTTATAATTTTGATGCAACCAAGTTATTTTTTATATATTTTGTTATTTATTCTTTTAATAATGGAATTTTTTTAAAAAGTATTTTGTAACTGAGGAATTTTGATAATTTGGGGATTTCGTTTTCCCTTGGTCTAATGGAGAGAAAGACATTTTGGTTTTCTTTTTCCATTTTGGGTTCCTTTTGTTTCAGGCACGGATAACAGCAAATGGAATTCTGTATTTATTATTATTTAAGTGTAGCGCAGATGTGTGTGCTTGGGCGTGTTTCTCGTGTCGCGTTTGCGTGTCGGCTCTTGCGGTGGAGTCCTGTTGCTGTGAGGGAGTGCTGGCCGCAGGCAGCCTCGAGTCGCCGCCGGGCTCACAGGCTGTGCCACCCGTCCCTCCGACAGCTCCAATACTGTGACCTTCCTTCCTCAGGAAACGCGTTGAACCCACAGCACTCTGTGGTGTGTTTGAGGGTGATTTCCTAATAAAAGTCCACTCTGACTGTGAATCGGTGCTGTGGTCTGTGGGGAGGACACTGTCTCCATTCTTGGCGAGCTCTATCCTGCACCCTCCTGGGAGCCCTTCCTGGTGAGCTCTATCATGCACCCTCCTGGGAGCCCTTCCTGGTGAGCTCTATCATGCACCCTCCTGGGAGCCCTTCCTGGTGAGCTCTATCATGCACCCTCCTGGGAGCCCTTCCTGGTGAGCTCTATCATGCACCCTCCTGGGAGCCCTTCCTGGTGAAGAGCTCTATCATGCACCCTCCTGGGAGCCCTTCCTGGTGAGCTCTATCATGCACCCTCCTGGGAGCCCTTCCTGGTGAAGAGCTCTATCATGCACCCTCCTGGGAGCCCTTCCTGGTGAGCTCTATCATGCACCCTCCTGGGAGCCCTTCCTGGTGAGCTCTATCATGCACCCTCCTGGGAGCCCTTCCTGGTGAAGAGCTCTATCATGCACCCTCCTGGGAGCCCTTCCTGGTGAGCTCTATCATGCACCCTCCTGGGAGCACGTGCCCAGGAGGGGAATCTTCCATCTCTGGTCTCCCCTTGATACCACACGTGGGGTCCCCCTGGTGTCAGCTTAGCCAGTCTCTCCTCTTGAAACTACCCTCCCTCACTGCCTCCATGTGTGTTTCTAGAAGGTCTAAGTCACTGTATCTTGCCCCTTCCCACGTGACCAGTCATATGCAAATTGAAGTTTTTCCCAGGAGTCTTCTCTTAGGGTCAGGGAGAAAAACTTTTCCTGCTGAGGTTGTTAGACTTGGGGGTGTGGAACTGGGGTTGCCCTGGGCTATCTCTCCTGGCCACAGGACGAAGCCACCAGTAGTAGGAGAGAGTTCAGACATTCTGGAGGGGGGCAAAGCTGACAATGGAGGTAGATGTGGAGGAAAAGAGAGATCTCTGATGATCTTTTTAGAGCTCATGCACCCAGACATGTCTGAAGGCACTCTGCCCTTGAACTGCCCAGTTATATAAGGCAATGGATTCTTTTTTTTTTTTTTTTTCAAGCTGGTATACAAGGCCAAAAAGCCAATGCATACCAGCTTAAAAAAAAAAAAAGAGACTTCTCCCCTTTCTCATTTTTGTACTTTTGTGTCAGGTGGAGCTCTAGTGCTCCCAGAGTAAGACTTGGTCTAGGGGCTTCTAGTCACATTCAGCCTAAACTGTCAACATGCTTTTGACCTCCCTGGAATCTGGCCCTGGTGGTAGTCCTGGAGCATCCATCTGATATGTAAACAAAGGATCCATCTTCACTGACAAATTCTTAGAAATTCTGGACTGAGTTTCCACCCTCTGCTGTAGTCAGACAGGGTCCACAACACCTGTGGAGGACATTTGATCTGCCTTCAGGGCTCCAACTGCTGGTTGTGGGGGCCCGAGCAGGTGCCAGTGCCCACTGGTGGGTTATGCAGAACCTGTTCAACTGTAAGGAAGGGCTCCTGGGGGTCCCCTTTGGTGAGGCCCCATTTATGATGGGGAGACCAGTGGCCTGGAGTTGTACCCCTCACATCAGCACAGCAGATGCTGGGGTGGGTGTGAGCAAGACCGATTCTGAAGTGTCCCCTCAGCAAGCTGAGGTAAAGTCATTCTGGGGGGTATGAGAGTTGGCTGGAGAGGTGGGGACTATGATGTTCCTGCTAGGGGACACAGGCTGTTACCATGATGTTAGAAAGCTGCACAATCCCATAGTTTGATAATGGAACAAGCTGGTCACCCCCAAGAAGATTCTCTCACTTTTTGCTTAGAGGCACTGGCTGGGCCACCAGCCCACTGGGAGCTGAGAGAAAGAGCGTCTAGAGTCACAGGCATGTGCTCTCTTAGGATTTATTTTTGGTATGGGACCCCACAGCTAGGCCTTCTCTACCAGCCTGCAGACCCTCCTGTTTGCTGTATCCAGAGAATAAAGCTCAAAGTTTCATCCAGAGGGAGGGAAGTGTTTGCCAGGCTCTCAGAGTCGGGGTGGGGTTCTGGGGAAGAGGGCTACTGGCTCCCGAAACACTTTCTACCAGTTGTCTTCTCCCATCTCCAACAGAATCTGGTGCTACCAGTTCTTGGGGTTTCTGAGGTGTGGACAGTGTTGGCTCTGAACTTTCTACACTCTGGCTAGAATTCAGTGTTTTGTGTCTCCTAGGCCATTTATTTTGCATCTGTGAATTTTCTGGCTTCTAAATTGCATTGTTGTCCCCTCTTTCATCTCCTCACTCCTGCCAATTTATGCCTTAAAATGTGTCATTTTAGCCAGGTGTAAGAGAGAACAAAGGTAAATACACATGTACACCCGCTTTCCTCACCTGAATGGGTATGCTTCAAGTTGATGAGCACACGACTGTCTCCCTGAACAGACGGGAAGTCAGCTTAGTGCTGGGTCGACATCACCCCATGAGTAAGCGAAGCCTCAAGTTCAGGTGAGATTTTTCCTGTTAACCACTCTGTCTCCCTGAAGCCGGTAGCCTCTCAGAGGCTGCTAAAGACATGGATGTGGAGGGTTTCCTAACTGTCAGCTGACTGTGAATCCTGCAACATAGGCCATCCATGCTCCCAGCGGTTACAGCCTCTGTGCCATTCCCTTTGCCATTCTTAAAATATGGAGGTGGAGTGTGGACTTCTCTAATAGAGTCTTAAGTCTTCACAAGGGCACCCTTATCCATGATCGTGGGTGGCCTGGGCTGATGCCGGGCAGCTGACTTTTGGCAGAGTTATGCTCTGAGCCACTCTGGCCCTCACTGCACCCCAAGCCCACCATCCCTCCTGGCTGCTCCCATTGTCTCTGCCTCTCTTTCTTTCCTCTCAGTGTCTGCAGCATGCAGGTCTCCGTGTGTGCTGACTTTTCTGAAGCTGGCGTCTCCTCTTCCAGCACCTGCTATGGCTCCCTCCTCCTCTCCCTCTACTGTATCTTCCTCCCACCTGCTTATGTGCTCCTGACCTCTCCTCCTTCCTGATTTCCACCCTACCCTGCCGCTGCCTCAGGGCTGTCCCAGCCTATGTCCCAGTCCCTTTCTCCTCATTCCCAAGGCTGACGCCTGCTGTGTGCAGAGAACTCCCATACTGTCCCCCAATCCTTTCTTCCCTGGCTCTAGTACCTTCTGGGTATGCACTTGGATGCCCCAGAGGCATCAGGACACACGCCTGGGTGACCACAACAGCCTGCCCGCTACTCCCAGCTGGTCCTCTCTGGGCCCAGCAAGATACCAACCCCCACTTCACTCACCCAGCTGAAGGTCACATGGCCATACGAGAGCTGCCAAGAGGGGCCACAACTGCCTGATGTGCCACATGAATGTGAATGCCCCTGTGGAGCACCCAGCTTGTGCTATGTGCCACCCCATGGGGCAACCGTACAGCAGCCCTGACTAGGGCAGGTGTATGATGTGGGGGAAGAATGGATGGTTATTTTGGATCCTGGGGAAAGCCATGCAGGGATACGTGCACAACAGCACAGTCTGTGCCCTGTCCAGCATGTGGACACAGTGACTCCCCTGAGCTCCTAGAGAGCCCCTCCCAGTAACTAGCATCACAGTTTCCTGAGCTGTCTACTTGGGCTGACTGTAGCTCCTGAGAACTGGCCACACCCCTGGCAGCCTCGTGAGCCAGTGTAGGTCTTGAGGGGCACATTGGGAGCCCCATGAGGTTGGAGGAAGTGGTACAGTCTCAGCCCTGCAGAGCCATCCCTGAGCACCCACCACTCCCAGGGTAAGAAACCTTGCTGGGGGCGCAGGGGGTGCCTGTAAAGCCTTGTCTCCCAACCCACAGGAGCCCAGGAGCAGGAGGGTGAGCAACAAACTGCAGCCACCACTCCAGCACCCAGCGAACCCTCTTCATGGGACCCATTCATCTCTGCTCATGGGGCACCTTTTGCCAAATGAGACACACTTTTGCCTATTTATTTCATACACTGTCAAAAGTGTTTTCCTTGTCTTTAATTCGGTCACAGCTCTCTCTGTAGAAGTTGTCAAAATAGCAGAAGTCAAACCTGGTAATGTTTATGACTAAAGATGGTGAGGAGCCATGTGAGAACCAACCTGCTGCCTAGGAAAGACCAACCAGAAGTGCTGCGGGTTCCACCCCATATCCCCCTGGGCCAGTGCTTGGGACCCCTGATGGGTGGATAATCTCAGAACCCATCAGGCACCAAATCTAGAAGGGCTCCATTATGGCTGCCCTAAGTCCCACCCCACATAGAAGCCCTACTTGGCTCAGCTCTGAGCAGATAAGGAGAAATAAAGACTGATCATCATTGAATCTTATCCCTTTCTACACATCTGGGCTCCTTCCACCTCTCAACCACGTGTGATACAAGCAGTAGGATTGTGCCCATCATGCAGATGAAGAAACCAAGTCCCAGGGAGGCCCACAAGGCTGCTCAGAGTCACACAGGGCTTGGCTGTGCAGCCAGGGTTTGCCTGCAGGCCCCTGACTCCAGGGCTGGTGCCTTTGGAACCACATGATGGTGTCTCTAGCATATCCAGAAGGAGAAGAGCAGATCTGCACAGAGCAGTAGGATCCAGTAGGTATCCAAGGGGCCAGAGGAGAAGGGGCTGCTGTGGTCCCTAGTCCAGTGGGAAGGGCAGGAGGTGCCAGGAAGAATCTGCCTGGCAGGGCGGGGAAAGATGGGAGCTCACCGCTGGGTTGCTCCAGCCTCAGGAGAGTTGGGAACCATCTGGGTCCCCAGTCAGGATGCCTGAAGAGGAGGCCAGGGGAGGCCAGGTAGATGTCATTGCCTCTGGGGACAATCTGGTCATTCCCCAGGGCAGGTGGGACTGGCTGGAGACCACGAGGTCTCCTTGAAATGGAGGCAGATTCTCCAGCCTCATCTGCCTCCATATTTGGTGAACAGAGCTACACAGAAATCATGGAGAGAAAATGGGGTACAACGGTGGTCACGGGTGCCCCTCCTGAGGGGATTTGCACTTGACCTGAGGGAGGTGCGGGCCAGCCCTGGGGGTGTCTGAGGCAGGGGCAGGGACCCTGGTGGGAGGCAGGAAGGGTGCTGGCCAGTGGGGCTGGCCAAGGGGCAGGGGCAGCGGGAGGCGTGAGGGATGAGGGAGTTCAGCCATGGCCAGACTTTGAGGCTGTGTGAAATGCAAACACTCGGTGTCTGGGGCAGTGGAGTGACCTTGCTGAAGTGTTTTCTGGTTGATTTGTGTGCACAAGATCCCTGAGATGAGGGTCTTGTCATACTAACCCTGGATGCCCAGCGTCAAGAGAGCCATCTGCCTTGCAGGCAAACAGTGCTGAGTGGAGGGAGGGAGGGAAGTCCAGGGCTGGCCTCAAGTCACTGGGGACATCTGGACGAGTGCTGAGACAGGGCAGGGGGCTCCACATTGCATTTCCTCACCCAGATCCCAGGACTGGGCTGCCCGGGAGAAGCTGACTTGGAGCTCGCTCTCCAGAAAGCTGGCAACTGGGTACCTCTCCCTGTGCCTGGCACCCCTGCCTGCCACATAAAGCCATCCTGCAAAGGTGCACTGTGGTCCCAGCTCACCCACCTATGACACTTCAGGGACACCCCTGCATCTCCCATCTATACCAGCCGCTCCTCTTGGCTTCGAGGTCTGCTCCTGGTGGGTTGCTGGCTACTGGATGTCTGACAACAGCTGCCAGCCTGGTTCGGAAGTGCTACCCAAGGCCCTCCTGTCTGTACCTCCAGGTCCAGCTGCCACTCACCTGGTGCCCAGGGAGTGAAAACACCCTCTGCTACCACCTCATCCTCACGACTAGTCTGGTCCACCGCCTGTTGCAGTAAGACGTTTCTGGGGTGGCCCCTCCTTCTTCAAGGCCGATATCCACTCACACGTTCCCCTCCGGGTTTTCCTTTCAATTCACAAGAGGCAGTGAGGAGTGGGGAGTGGTGGAAGAGCTGGCACAGGGGAGTTCCTGTTATGGCAGCAATGTCACCAAGAACCCTGGGTCCCACATCCTAAGAAGTGTGGGTGTCAGCTCAAGGCACTCCCACCTCAGGTGTCCTGTGGACAGGGCTCTGGGCCCTGGGTCTGACACCACTTCTTTGTGAGGACCCTGTATTAGCCAGGGTCCCCAGAGAAACAGAACCAATAGGGGATACATATGTATCTCTTACATAGGCCCAGCAAAGTTGATATAAAATTGGCCGCTGCAGACCTCTTCCCTATGCCCACATAAAGTGGTTTGTTTTAAGATGAGAAATAATTTTTAAGAATCATTCCCAACCATTTTATGTATGTGAATACATTTGAGTTCACCGGTATTTTCAGATCAGCATCAAACTGCTGTCACCTGTGTGGCATGAATAGCACAGAAGCCTTGACAGATGTCGGAAAACAGACTGGCCCGTTCCACTCTGGCTACGGGGCTTACAATGAGGAAGAACGACTTCCCCTTCCAGATGACCCAGTTTGTCTCCTCCCAAGAGAGCAGCTGTGCAGCGGTGACACCTTGCAGTACATTCCTCATATGAGCACCCCCCGCCCCCCACCCACCCAGAGGCGAGAGAGACCAGGCGTAAGGCCATTCCTCAGCAGTGCCGGTCCCCTGCCCCTGTGGCCCTGACAGAGCCAACCTGTGTTTGATAAGACTGTGGGCAAGTATCTCAGAGGCCCAGGACACCTAGAGTAGGCATGAGACCTTGCCCCTTCACTGGACTGCAAAAAGCACCCAGGAGATGTTGGAAGAGTGGCAGCGAAGGGGCTGAGGACGTAGGGCAGCTGCTGCAGGGGCCTATCCACACGTTGACCCACTTCCCTGGTGAAAGCACTGCTTTCTGCTCAGCATGGGGGGAGAACCCCTGGCACATCATCCATCAGAGCGTCTTGTTCTGATTCGCCTTCATCTAGCCAGTTCTGTCTCACCCACCCCTGACCACCACCAAGTACTGAGCAGGGAAATGGCAAGGCAGCCACTGTCTGGTACTCAGGAGCGGAGCTCCTCCTCAAGAACAGGGTGCTGTCCAGGCGCAGTGGCTCACACCTGTAATCCCAGCACTTTGGGAGGCCAAGGTGGGTGGATCACCTGAGGTCAGGAGTTTGAGACCAGCCTGGTGAAACATGGTGAAACCCTGTCTCTACCGAAAATACAAAAGAAATTAGCCAGGCATGGTGGCAGGCACCTGTAATCCCAGCTGCTCGGGAGGCTGGGGCAGGAGAATCTTTTGAACCCGGGAGGCGGAGGTTGCAGAGATGGCACTACTGCACTCCAGCCTGGGTCACAGAGTGAGACTCCATTAAAAAAAAAAAAAAAAGAATGGGGCACCTGTTGTAAAACCCTAGAGGATTAAAAAAAAAATTTAAATTGTCATTGCAAAAGTGACATTGTCCATCATACAAACAAACATCACAGAAGTAAATTAAATGAGTTGTGTCCTTAGCCAGAGCTGAGACATGCTAAGAAATTAACCTTACATATTTACCCATGGAGTCTCATTTCCAGTGTCCCTTTTTAAATGTAGATCTACTCTTCCATCTGCTTAATTTGCTATCTGCCTGAAAAATTCCCTTTAACATTTCACATTGTGTGGGTCTGCTAATGAATTCTTTTAGCTTTGTATGTCTGAGAAAAATCTTTCATTGTTTAAAATAAATGACAAAGTTTATTCTTGAGAGCAGTTTGGGGTTTACACAAAATTTGAGCAGATAGTACAAAGAGTTCCCATAGACCCCCTCCTTATTATTAACATCTTGAATCACTGTGGTATGTTATAACAACTAATACACCAATATTGATGCATTACTATTAACTAAAGTCTACAGTTCACATTAGGGTTCACTCTTTATTTTGCAGTTACATGTTTTGTTGTTGTTTTGTGGGTTTTTTTTGGAGACAGGCTCAGGCTCTGTTGGAGTGCAGTGGCACAATCACTGCTCACTGCAGATTCTACCTCCCAGCCTCAAGCGATCCTTCCTACCTCAGCCTCCTGAGTAGCTGGGATTACAGGCACGTGCCACCATGCCCGGCTAATTTTTTTTTTTTTTGTAGTGACGAGGTCTTGCTATGTTGCCAAGGCTGGTCTTGAACTCCTCCTGCCTCAGCCTCCCAAAGTGCTAGGATTACAGGCATGAGCCTCCGCACCTGGCTAGTTATATGGGTTTTCACTAAAGCATAATAACATGTATCCACCATTACAGTATCATAAGAATAGCTTCAGTGCCCTAAAAACCCTCTCCGCTCTGCTTGTTCATCTCTCCCTCTCCCTCCAACCCCAATCCCTGGTAACCATTGATCTTTTCACAGTTTCTACAGTTTTCACTTTTCCCGAATGTCATATCATTGGAATCATATAGTGTTAATATGTAGCCTTTTTATCCTGGTTTCTTTCATTTCGCAATAAGCATTTAAGTTTCCTCCTTGTCTTTTCATGTCTCAGAGCTTATTCTTGTTATCATTGATTCATACTCCATTGCTTAGCATGTGTGAGTTTGTTTATTCATTCACCTATTGAAGGACATCTTAGTTGTTTCCAATTTTTGGAAACTGTGAATACAGCTGTTATAAAAATCTATGTGCAACTTTTTGCATGGACATAGTGGTTGAGTAAGCACCTAGGAGTGCAAATGCTGGATCATAAGGTAAGACTTGTGTCTTTCACAGAGCAGAAGTTTTAATTTTAACAAAATCTACCTTACCAATTTTTACTTTCATGGATTGTGTGTTTGACTTGTCAAAAAAGTCATCACTAAACCCAAGACCACCAGGATTTTCTCCTATATTATTTTGTAGAACTTTTATGTAAAAAGTTTGAGATCTATGTGTAGTTTTTTGGTTTTTTGTTTGCATATGGATGTTCAGTTGTCCCAGCATCATTTGTTGAAAAGACTATTCTTTCTCCATTTAATTGCTTTTGCTCCTTTGTCCAAGAACAGTTGACTGTATTTGTGTGGGTCTATTTCTGAGCTTACTATTCTATCCCATTGATCTGTTTGTCTCTTCTTTTGCCAACACCACACTGTCTTGATTACTGTAACTTTATAGGTCTTGAAATCTGGTTGTGTCAGTCCTGCAACTTTGTTCTTCTTCAGTATTGTGTTGGCCATTCTGGGCATTTTGCCTTTCCATATGCACTTTAGAATCAGTTTGTTGATATCCATGAAATAACTTGCTGAGATTTTGATTGGTGTTGCATTGAATCTACAGATTAAGTTGGAAATAACTGATAGCACTGCTGAGTTTTCCTCTCCACAAACATGGAATATCTGTCTATGTAAATATTTGATTTCTTTTATGAGAGTTTGGTAGTTTTCCTCATATAGACCTTGTACCTATTTTGTTAGGTTTACGCCTAAGCATCCCATTTTTTGGTGCTATTGTAAACAGTATTGTATTTTAAATTTCAAATTCCAATTGTTAATTGCTGGTATATAGGAAAGCAACTGGCTTTTGTTTATAACCTTACATAGTAGTCCCCTATCTGTGGTTTCAGTTACCTGCAGTCAACCACAATTCAAAAACATTAATTGGAAAATTACAGAAATAATTCATAAATTTTAAATCGTGTGCTATTCTGAGTAGTGTGATGCAATCTCGTTCCGTCCTGCTCCATGCTACCCAGTACATGTGCCACCTTTCTGTTCAGCATATCCATGCCATATACACTACCTGCCCATTAATCACTTAGTAGCTGACAGAGAGACCACATTCTTGTAACTTTTATTACAGTATATTGTTATAATTGTTCCATTTTATTATTAGTTATTATTGTTAATCTCTTGCTATGCCTAATTTATAAATTAAACTTTATCATAGATGATCCATGTGTAGGAAAAAACATAGTATATATAGGGTTTGATTCCATCCCTGGTTTCAAGCATTCCTATATGTACTATAGGGTTTGGTACATATCCCCGACAGTGTCTTAGAACAGATCCCCTAAGGATAAGGGGGGGACTGCTCTATCCAGCAACCTTGCTGTAGTCAGTTATTAGTTTCTGGAGTTTTATTGGAGATTCTTCAGGGTATAATACACAGTTAATCTTACCATCTGTGCACAAAGACAGTTTCATTTCTTCCTTCTAAATCTGTAACCCTTATTTTCAAGTCTTATTGCATCAGCTAGGACTTCTGTATGATGTTGAACAGAAGTAGTGAGAGGGGACATTCTTGCCTTGTTCCTGATCTTAAGGAGAAAGGGTCCACTTTCTCACCATTAAGTGTGATATTAGCTGTTGGTTTTCTGTAGATGTTATTTATCAAGTTGAGGAAATGCCCCTCTATTACTAGCTGGGTGAGAATTTTTTTTTTTTTTTGAGATGGAGTCTCACTCTGTCGCCCAGGCTGGAGTGCAGTGGTGCGATCTCGGCTCACTGCAACCACTGACTCCCTGGTTCAAACTATTCTCCTGCCTCAGCCTCCCAAGTAGCTGGGATTACAGGCATGCACCACCATGCCCGGCTAATTTTTGTATTTTTAGTAGAGACGGGGTTTCACCATGTTGGCCAGGATGGTCTCAATCTCCTGACCTCATGATCTGCCCGCCTCGGCCTCCCAAAGTGCTGGGATGACAGGCGTGAGCCACCGTGCCCGGCCAGCTGGGTGAGAATTTTTTAACATGAATGGGTATGGAGTTGTAGTTGGGCATGATGAAAAAAATGTGGAGCTGGATAGTAGTGAGGTTGCACAATAGTGTAAATGTACCTCATGTACACTTAAAAATGGTTAAAATGATAAATGTTTTGTATACTTTACCATAATAAGAATAGTGTATTTCAAAGACAACAACACAACCTCCCACATGTGGCTCTAGCCACTGGCTCCCCAGATACCTGGCCGCACCCCTGCCTCAGGCCCTTGCATGACCTTCCCTCCGTCCCGAGGCTCCTCCTGCAGATACAACAAAGATGAGTGGAGAGATGCAAGGGGATAGGCAAGGGGACACTGAAGACATACTCAGAAAGCTCCCCGTGGCTGGGTGGATAGGCAAGGGGACACTGGAGACATACTCAGAAAGCTCCCCGTGGCTGGGTGTGGGAGAAGCCTGGAGGAGGGTGAGAGTAGCAGTTGGATTCCCATCCACCTTCCTGTGCCTCCCACTAGCTGGTAAGTACAAGAAGCCAGCTAACCTCTTGTAGTTTCAGTTCCCTCATCTGTAAAATGGAGGTATCAGTGTCATCAAGCCAAAGGCTGCCAGGAACCTGCCTGTAATTGAATGAGTTGGGATTATCACTCATTGCAGCGAGAAGGATGCAGATCACGGAGAACTGCAAGGCATCTCAGTAAGAGGTGTCGGGAAAACTTCCTAAAGGTTATGGGCTTGAGTTGGGTGATTTTTTTCATGGATTAGATGCTGTCAGGAATGGGGGAGTGGATGGGGGGAAAGGGTGGTTCTCTGGGCATCTCAGTAGATGTTATCTGTGAGGAGGCCAGGGCAGAAGGAGGCTCAGCTGTAGCTGGTAGAGGAGCGGGGGTCATTGTTACTAACTTGGAGATGATACGTCTTAGATTTTGTGGGTGGCACAGTGACCCTATTTTTATTTGTGCTTAGACAAAATTATGACGTGGCCTTGGATCGTGATGGTGCTCCTCTACAAAATTATTTATGTCCAACAGGAGACCCCATGGCCTCGATCTGAGCGCCAGGCCAGCTCCTGATGTCACGGTCCACTTTTCTTCTTGGAGGTCATACTAGTACCTATTTCATGGAAATAACCCATGTAGAGTGCTCAGTATATACCCTGTGAAGGGTTATGAATGCTGATGGTAGTGGGAGCTGATGTGGAGGGGAATGGTGGAGACACCTTGGAAAACCAAGCATGAGTCTGAAGTTGTGGCAGGCTGGGTCTCACCAACGCAGGCCTCCAACGCAGGCCTCCATTACAACTGTCCCAGCACGGACTGAGTAGCCAGGTTAAACATCAAAAGCTGATTGAGCCAATGCCCTTATACAAAGGTTGGAATGTAACAAAGAGCCCACCAAGAGTTTTGCCTAGGCTTTTCCTGGGCCTTGAAGCATGACAAGATAACGAAGGAACTCTTAACAGGACCCTTTTTAGAATTAAACAAGTTGTATTAGGGATCTGAAGAAACTCCCCAGGCCTCCACAAACAAGTTTATGGGGGTCTAAAGGAATTCCCCATACCATTATGATTTAGCAGGAGACAAGATAAGGGTAATCACCCCAGCACCTAGACCCATTTAGATTAAGTAAACTTACTGAGGCTCCAGAAGAGGGTCTTCAGGACTTCAACCTTAGTCACAGATTAAAAGAAGTTAATCACTTATGTCTTTAGATTACTGCACACTTACATGTAGACATATAGCTTAGAAGGTATACGAGCTTTGGAAAACTTTGTAATTTTGAGTTGGTCTGGTGATAATTTCCAGGCCTTCTCCTTGTAACCGGTTACAGAAATAAAACCTCTCTTACTCTCCAGCTCATTTGCATCTTGTTATTGGGCCAGGAGAAGTAGTAGCCCGACCCTCAGCTGGGTCCAGGAACAAAGGGAGTGTCTGAAGACAGCAGTGATGTGATCACACTGTTTTAGGAGGACCACTCGCCAGAGCCCAGGGGAATGGTGGGAGGGGTGGGGGAGAGGTGAGGGGAGCTGGGACAGGGCAAGGAGGGATGTATGGAGGACGTGTCCCCTGGCAGTAGGAAGAGAGTCAAGGATGACTCCAGGGCTTCTGTAATTTGAAACAGTCACAAATAACCACAAGCTCTCAGGTGGAAGGACACTTAGAGCCCCACGAAGGTCATGAGGTGGTGGGCCGCCTCAGGTCCATGGATCCAGGACCATGGATCAACAAGAGAAGTGAGGTCTCCCTGGGACCACATAACGTGGTGAAGGCAACGGACTTTGGTTTTCAAACTCTGCTCCTAAGTGGAGCTCCAGGGTCTGGGGAGGAATGCGGGGTTAGGAGGGAGGCGGGGACCGGAGACCCAGGCCCACTCGTCCGAAGCAGCGACGCTGGCACTTGCTGCACATACGGGGCGGCTTGCATGGCTGTGCTTGAAGAAAGGGTTCTGCAGCTAAAGCCCATCTGCAAAGCCCCACGCGAAGTTTGGGCAATGGGCTGTGTGAACCCAGAAAATTGGAGACAGGTCTCAGTGAATTTACAAAGTTTATTTTGCCAAGGTTGAGGACGCGCCCGTGACACAACCTCAGGAAGTCCTGACGACATGTGCCCAAGGTGGTCGGGGCACAGCTTGGTTTTATACATTTAGGGAGACATGATACATCCATTAATACATGTAAAAAGTACATTGGTTCGGTCTGGAAAGACGGGACAACTGGAAGCAAAGGCAGGAAGACTCCAAGCGGGGAGGGAGCGTCCAGGTCACAGATAGGTGAGACACCAACGGTTAAATTCTTTTGAGTTTCTGATTTGCCTTTCCAAAGGAGGCAAATCAGATATGTATCTATCTCAGTGAGCAGAGGAGTGACTTTGAATGGAATGGGAAGCAGGCTTGCCCTAAGCAGTTTCCTGCTGGAGTTTTCCTTAGTGATCTTGGGGGCCGGCTGGGTAGGAGGGCCCCAGGGCCGGGTGGCCGTCCAGGTGGCAGGACGGGGGTCCCAGGGCGGCTGTGCTTGGTACTGGGAGGCCGCCCGAGGGCAGCGCCGGCCCCGAGTCAGCCGCCGCAGGGCACCCTGGAGATGCGGAACGCCCCCAGCCGTGGGTCAGCAAAGGCGTCTCAGGTGACCTTCGGGGAGGGCTTCTGAAGCAGCCTGTGCGGGGTCCGTCCTGGCTGAGCAGTGCGCGGACGGCGCGCCCACGAGACTCGGACCGGGCCTAGGGCTCAGCGAGCTCTCAGCGGGGCGGGCGGACGCAAGCAGCCCAGGGAAGTCGGGCCCGCCCTACGCCGCCATCACCCCTTTAAGTGCCAGGCCCGCGGCGCATGCGCAGTCAGGCCGTTGTGCGCAGGCGCAGAGGCGGCGGCGGCGACGGCGGATGTTTACGGCGGCCGAGGTTGGAGCGGCGCTGCTCGGCCGCGGACACACGAGGGACGCGCCCGAGGAGCTGCAGGTGGCAGCCCAGGCGGTCCGAACCCGTCGGCCGGCCGAGTCTGGAGGTAGAGCCGCCGCCGCCGCCCCTCGGCCCGGCCTGCGGCGAGCGGGTGGTGTGTCCCCTCGGCCCCTTCCCTCCTCCTTCCCCACCCCCGGCACCCCTGCGCCCGGAGCGCTCCTCTGGGGGCGTCGCTCCTCCCCACCTCGGGCACCCTCACCTCCCCCCAGCGGCCTCCAGGGCGCCCCGCGTTTCTCCCTCCGAGCGCTCGCGGTTTCCCGTCGGTCTCTCCCGTTGCTCACTCACACTCTTGGGTCTAGTTAGTCCAGACCTGCAGCTTGTCCTTGATTTCCCAAGTGGGAAACGTTTGCAATTCCAAGGCAAGCCAAGAGCTAAGGTTTAAAACAAAGTCCGCCTTGGACCCTTTCAGAAGATGACAGGATTTTTTAAAAAATAGTTGCGCCACCCCCCCCGCCCCCGCCCCGTGCCTTGGAGATAGTAAGAATTGGAGCAGAGCACTGGGACTTCAATTCACGCATGGAAAGAGATCTTTGTTAGTTGGAGGAAGGAGAACTTGCCTGAGCTTCGTGCCTTTGTTTTGTTTTTGTGAGAAGGATGTGTCTCCTAAATGAATGTTTGCTCCAGCGTTGCATCTCAAATAAGTCACCTAAATATCCACACCCTCTTTATCCACCCCTTCTTTACTCGTGTGACTAGAACAGTTTTCATTTTTCTTCTCAAGGGAATGGCTAAACAGCTCCGATCTGGGCGTTTGATAGACTGTCATTCAAGAATGAGTGAAGTTGAGGTGCCTGTAAGCAACTCAGAAATTGTTGTGGCCGTGCTTGGGGGAACTAGAGCCCTACACTCAGGTGATGAGAGACCTCAGAGGTGACCGATCCAGGGCCTTTCTCCCTGCGGCACCCCAGCTTGTACCTCCAGTGGAACTTGGCTGGGCTTATCAAGAGCTCCTTTCATTCACTGCAACTTCATTTGTTAGAAAGCTTCTCTGTGTATTTAGTAGGCATTGTCTCCAACATGTGCCACTGGTCTGGCTTTTGTTAGGCCCATTAATAGTGTACATATGACAGCCTTTCTAGTACAGGTGCTCCTCGACTTACGGTGGGGTCGCATCCCAGTAAACACATCGTTAAACCTGAAGTCGAACCATCCGAAGTCGGAGACCATCTGTATTTGAAAAAAGTCGCTTTGCATTCCTTGTAAGAGTTCTGGTTTTCAAGGTGAGAAATCTGTGTGTTTGTTTGATCATTCTGCCCAAAGGAGATGTGGCTTTGGGTCCTTTTCCCCACTCATCTTCCACAGTGAATTACTTTGTCCATATTACCCTTAAGAAGTGACATCCAGGTTGGAATGTGATCTTCCATATGTAGCCTCCCAAAACCCCATTACCATAGCTTCATGCTTGTGTTGACACAGCCACAATCACAACCTCCTCAGGTGTCAGTTCTGAGACCTTGCCATGCCTGTCGCCACTCAGCAAGTGTTCTTCATGTGCCCTGGCAGTTGGCATTGTAAGGAGCAGCCGGTTGTCATGGACTGTTGCTAGTTACCACAGAGTAGTGAATTATATTAAGGATTAATTACAGCAGACAATGTGCACAGTATCATCGAGTGCAGGGTTCTAAAAATGATTCTACACTTTTACTTTGAAAAATTGGATTTGACTAGATTGTAGAATCTAGGTGAAAATGATAGGATTTGGTTTGGCGAAGAGCTTAGTTTGTCGTCGGTGTTTTTGGTGACATCATGACTGATCACATCGATGGTTTCCAGTGCGAGGGAGTGTTAGATTACCAGACAAAGATGGTAATAAATATCAGACCCCACAGCTATTCACATGGATCCTACCAATGGCAATAGGTATAGATAGGGTTACCCCATCGTCAAAAGATTACCAGTGTGTTGTGTGGTAAAGAACGTTGCTGTCTTGAGTATTTTTAAAGGCTGCACTGGTGTGGTATTAAAAACACAGGCCTTTTGCCATACAGTCCTGGGTTTGAATGCAGCCCCCTCCTCACAAACTGGCTATGTGATCGTGAACAAATTAACCAGCCAGCTCCAATTTGCTTCTTAATGTTGTGAAGTGTAAATGAGGCCATGACTGGCAGGTGGTACCTGGAAAAAGGTGCTTGTTTTTACTAAAAAGCTGTCTGAACTTTCAAATTAAGGCAGAGTTCAAAATAAGTGATAGTTAGTGGAAAATGAAACCTATCCAACATACAGTTTGAGGTTACCCTCTAAAAATATGGCATTGAGACCGAATGTTGGAACATTATATACAGGCTTCTGGGTGAAGAGGTGGCTTTGACTGAGGAGGGCATGCGATTTCCAGCTCTTTTCCTAAATAGACCCTTAAGCATCCAAACACATGATTCCGCTTTTAACCACTGACCCAAATTTTAAGATGGCTGTGCTAGGCTAGGGTGCAGCCTCAGAACTAAGTGGCTTATCCAGGATTAAAGTTGACCTCATTAGGACTTAATTCCATCTAAGTCTAAGTCAGCTGGCTATGGACCATAATCTAACAAGGGCTCCGAAACAATTCAAAAAATTCAAAAAGGGTGTGAAAATTTAATGACTGGACCATCCTATTGATTTGCAAAACCTAATATTCAGCTCTAAAATCTTGAGTGTGAAGATTGAGTGTTCCACCATAAAAATAGAAGAGAATTTGTGTTAAGCTATACCCTTCACACTTTTTGTTCACTTGTAAGAAACTATGTGGTTATTTTCATTCCTGGGAAAACCTCCCACCGCTGTCTCCAGTTGTGTACGTGGGTGTGTATGAAATCCGCCCCAGGCCCCTCGCCACCCCACAGTATTTCTTTACGATCCTCATTCTACTGTTAGAAATGCAGAGGAATGTGAGGAGGAAAGCAAGTATAAACATCATAATTATAACAGGTTGTTAAAAAGGTTGTGTTCATTTCAGAAAACGTCTTCATGAGGTCTGGTGGTCTTTTTCCCCGACAATTTGTATCTGGTGTTTTGCAAAGCATTACCATTTTGTGAAGTTAAAGCAGTTACTTTGAAAAAGTTACATGGGGTGAGTATAAAATTGGAAAGGGCATTTTTGTAGTTGTAAGAAGAGTAAGACTTCTCCACATGAAAAAGTATTTTCTTGTAAATTAGATGAAGCTACCCTGTATTTTAATAGTTAGGCTCAGAGGTGACACATGCTGCGCTTTATCTTCTTGAAGGCAGGTTGAGAGAAGGTAAGACAAGTAGTTGTTATTTTTAAAGAGCTGGGAAAGCTGTGTATCATGCAATTGAGAAGGGGCTGTAGGAAGTTGTGGTAGCAGCCCCTCCTACACTTAAACTTTAGCCAGGAAGCTGATTTTGCATTTGTTAGAAGAAGGTATTTGTCACAGTACGTTCAATTTGGGAAGAATGTTTTCTTGCTGTTTTTGTCTAAAAGTTGAACATCAAAATATCCAAATCAACAGGTCAAATGGATTGCTTGACTTGGGTGGGTACTTTTGTGTATGTTGTGGATATGGAATTCTCAGATGTAATATAGGACACCACCTAAATTATTTTTTCTTTTTTCTTTTCTTTTCTTTTTTTTTTTTTTGAGACAGTCTTGCTCTGTTCCGCAAGCTGGAGTGCAGTGGCACGAGCTCTGCTCACTGCAACCTCTGCCTCCTGGGTTCAAGCGATTCTCCTCCCTCAGCCTCGCCAGTAGCTGGGATTACAGGCATCCACCAGCATGCCTGGCTAATTTTTGTATTTTCAGTAGAGACGGGGTTTCACCATGTTGGCCAGGCTGTTCTCGAACTCCTGACCTCAGGTGATCCACCCTCCTCGGCCTCCCAAAGTGCTGGGATTACAGTCATGAGCCACCGCACCTGGCCTAAATTTGAATTTCAAATAAACATCGAATAATTTTTAGTATTGTTGTTTACCGTAATTTCCAATTGAACTGGGATTTTTTTTCCTTCTAAATCTGGCATCTCTGGGTGGGGCAGGGGATGAGGTGGGTGTTGACAGAAGATAATCTATCTATTGTTTTCAGTATTCAGAATTTCAAATTAGTATCTGTTTAGAACTTTTATTGTTCTGCTCTTACCTTTAACATAAATCGCTCTTTTTAAAAATTTTTAATTATAGTATTGCCTAAGTGTAATCTTGAACATGGGCGGTGCTGTGAGTGCTGGTGAAGACAATGATGAGCTGATAGATAATTTGAAAGAAGCACAGTATATCCGGACTGAACTGGTAGAGCAGGCTTTCAGAGCTATCGATCGTGCAGACTATTATCTTGAAGAATTTAAAGAAAATGCTTATAAAGACTTGGCTTGGAAGCATGGAAACATTCACCTCTCAGCCCCGTGCATCTACTCGGAGGTGATGGAAGCCCTAGATCTGCAGCCTGGACTCTCATTTCTGAACCTGGGCAGTGGCACTGGATATCTCAGCTCCATGGTGGGCCTCATTCTAGGTAAGTGTGGAAGGAGAGTCTGAAAACTCATCTGTCTCGGGGAAGGAGGCATCTCCTTTGACAGAAAATGTAGTCTGCTAATGGCCTGCCTGGGTCGAGGCCACAGCCTTCCCAGCAGTTATCTGACATTGCCACGTCACTGGGTGGTGGATAGAGGGATGAGGGAGGAAGGCCTGCATTCATCTCATGGGCCCCAGATTCTCCAGAGGGACCTCTCCTGTTCTCTGTCCCCTCTTCCTGTACTGCCACAGCCTGTACTGTGCACCTGCCCTCTGGACAGCGGAGGACAAAGACAGTTGTGTAAATCTTGACCCCACTATGATTTCTTGATTTAATTTTATCACTGAGTCTTCCTTGTCATTCCTTCTCTAAATCGATGGTAATTAACTTTAAAGTCCTTTCGGAGTACTTCTAAGCAGTTTTTGTTTTGTTGGTTTTTTTTTGGTTTGTTGGAGCACAGAGTCGTGCTCCATCGCCTAGGCTGGAGTGCCGTGACATGAACAAGGCCCACTGCAGCCTTGACCTCCTGGGCTCTAGCAATCCTCCTGAGTACCTAGGGCCACAGGCACGCACCACCACACTTGGCTAATTTTTAAATTATTTTTAGAGACGGGGTCTCGCCATGTTTCCCAGGCTGGTCTCAAATTCCTGGGTGCCAGCTCTCCACCTGCCTCAGCCTCCCAAAGTGCTGGGATTACAGGCATGAGCCACCATGCCTGGCCTACTTTTTTGTTTTAATACTAAGAGTAATACCTGTAGATTTTAAAATTAGTTTCAGGGATGGAAGGGATTTCACAGGTTATCTTATTTGAAGCTGTTTAGCCTATTTTCCCAAACAAATGAGTTGTGAGACTGCATGTGGGAATATGGCTATTTTTAATAATAGCAGATAACTAAGGAAAAACATCACTTGGTGCAAAATGCTGCGGGGGGCAGGGAAGGCATCTGTTTTTAACTCAGTAAGGTGGAGAGGTTTTGCCGGAGGGGTGATAGGAGCCGATCTGTACTGTAAAACCTTGCTCTAAACAGGAAGCAGGGGCCAGGCTGCTGAGGCAAGCTGGCTGAGAAGACACTGGATGAAACCAGTGCAGAGAAGCTGGAGTCTGTATTTTTTCTAAATCCTGTTAGAACTGACAAGATTTATGGATGGACTGTATATGGTTGTGAAAGAAACATCAGGAATGTGGCTTGGCTTGGTGGTTCATGCCTGTAATCCCAGCCTTTTGGGAGGCTGAGGTCAGAGGATCGCTTGATCGCTTCAAGACTGCAGTGAGCTATGATTGCGCCACTGCACTCCAGCCTAGGTGACAGAGTGAGACCCCGTCTGTAATTGATTTTTGTGGATATGGAATGATAATTTTTTTTTTTTTCTAAGTCTGTATAAATTGGAATTTGGTGAAGTTTTGAGACCGATTATTTTGGCTTTAGGCTATAGATTGCTACCTTAAGGTATAAAAATGTGTAGATTTTTATAATGCTTTTTGACCTTAACTTCGATTGAGACTGTGGTGATCCCCGTGCTTTGAGAAGAGAACACAGTGCCCAGATTATTTATCACTTTTGAATTGGGGAATTGTGATTTCCTCCAGTGTAGCTGAAAAATAGGAGCTATAGCTAAGGTAGAGCCTTGGGGAGAAATAGGTGATCAAGCTGACTAGATTAGAAATACTATAGAAAAGAGCCAAAATGCTTAGGAAAAGATGACTTAAAGTAAGCCTGAAATGGCCGGGTGCGGTGGCTCACGCCTGTACTCTCAGCACTTTGGGAGGCCGAGGCAGGTAGATGGCTTGAGGTCTGGAGTTCAAGACCAACCTGGCCAATGTGGTGAAACCCTGTCTCTAACAAAAGTATAAAAAATTAGCCGGGTGTGGTGGTGCGCACCTATAATCCCAGCTACTCAGGAGGCTGAGGCTGGAGAATCACTTGAACCTGGGAGGCGAAGGTTACAGTGAGCAGAGATGGTGCCACTGCACTCCAGTCTGGCTAACAGAGCCAGACTCCATCTCAAAAAGAAAAAAAAAAGTAAGCCTGAAATGGCCTTGCTGTACTTGACATCCCCTAGAAGTTATAAGGAAAGGCTTCCAACTTGATACGGTTGCTTCTCTTTCCTGAATCCCCTGTTTACTGAGAATTTCATTGGATTTTGGGAGGAGAGAGGTCTGAAGGAAGGAAAGGCCTGTTTTCTGCTGTAATGGATGTAACATGCTGCTTTGATGCAGTTGAAGGAAGTGACTTCAGGGTTTGCTGTCATGGATGAGTGTCTTGGCTGCGTCTTCAGATGCTGCAGCTTATTCAAGCTTAACAGCACTTTGTGCAGAGCACTGCAGAGTGAAACCTCGTTGGCTTCCCAGTGCCTGTGAATGTGGGTCTCTCATCTGACAGAGCTCTTTACTGTGACCCCCCCACGGCCTTTCACGTGGTCTGAGCTGCATCCTGGGTCCGTCCTGTCCCTCTGCTTGCTCTGTGGGCTCCTCTCCCCTTTGCTCAGGGCTGTCCTTACCTTTGTTTGTCATCAACCAGGGGAGAATACAGTAGCTACTAAGAGATGGTGACTCATAAGTCACCTACCTGAAAAGTGCTGTGTGATTAGGAAGCTGGGCAGACCTAGGAGCGGCTCTGCCAGGGGGGCCTTGCTGCTCTGGCTTCATGCCATGTTCCAGTGCTGAGTCCCAGGTGCCGTGTTCCTGACATCCCCTGGCCACCCTGTGTCCTCCTTCCCTGCTAGTCATCTTTTTATGAAGCAGGTGGGTCGAGGTATTTGTGTTCCTACTGTTTGGTGTTAAGCTTCTTGGGAATAGGAACCATATCTCATATCTGTTATTAGAATTAACTGCTTATTAAGTGTTTGATAGTGAAGGTGAGGGGTCAGTGAAAATAAGATGAGTGGGAAAAATCAAGCAGCTATTTTTGGTCTCTGGCACAGTGGCAGAGTCGGGAATTGAAGTCAGGGAGTTGTCAGAAGGTCTTAACCTTCAGAGTAATTCAGGATTTGATGTTGTAAATAGTGAAAAGTGAAACTCTCAGGTAGGGTGTATTTTGACGAGGTAATGTTTTAGCAGCAGCTCTGTGTATGAAATATGTTGAGAGAAAAGAGCAGCAGGTACGGTTGTCCAAATGGGGGCCGGGGAAGCCTTGGCCTGGGCTGGTGGCTGTTGTACTAGGAGGGCCCACATGGTGCAAAGGTGTGGGATGCACAGAAGGTTGCCCATTTCTCAGCATTTCTGTTAGATTGTAGGGTCCAGTGCTAC
This sequence comes from Pongo pygmaeus, assembly GCF_028885625.2. Classification (NCBI taxonomy): domain Eukaryota; kingdom Metazoa; phylum Chordata; class Mammalia; order Primates; family Hominidae; genus Pongo; species Pongo pygmaeus. The sequence continues at coordinate 66,995,601 of NC_072394.2, forward strand.
ATGATCACTGTAGTATATCTGTCTACCAAGTAAAGTCCTACGTGCCCTGTGATTTTTACATGTAGATTTAAAAAGTTGACGTGTAACTTACCCATAGTAAATGAACAAGTGGGAAGTGTGAATCCTGGTGGACTTTTACATATGCATCCACCGCCATATAAACTCCACCCACAGCAAGATGCAGAGTTGAATCAGCACCCCAAAAGGCTCCCATGCCCGCTCCTCCTTCTAGAAGGTTCACCAGTGTTGCATCTTCCAGAAAGGTGGTGAGTGTTTTGCCTTTGTTGGCACAGATGAATTTTGCCCGATTTTTACCTTCGTGTAAGTGGATTCCCACAACAGAGAGACTCATTTAAGTTGAGTGTCAATACTTTGTTCTCAGTTAACGTAGGGGCAGTTTTATGTCGGGGGAGCTCTTTCATCATTAAGTGGACTTGTAACATTTCTCAGTTTTATTTCAAATTACTGATAAATACCCTTTGATATAAAAAATGTTTCATTGTGACTTGGAAGCATAGTTTTATCTTAATGATGATGATTGAATCCTGTTTTGTGAATATTATAATGCACACATCTGAGTGTTTTGGGGAACTCTTCAGGGAAAACAGAGTCGTCTTAAATGTTACCTCTGGACACACAGGTGAGGCCTGTGTCAGCTCCCCTTGCAAATACGTGTTTCTTCTTTAGTTCATTAGTAAGACTTGAGCACTTGGTTTGTTTCCATTTTCAAATGATTCTTTAAAAGTTTGAGAGCAGAGAAGCCCAGGCCTCAAGTATTTATGATGTGGTGAGCCGTGATACTGTGATGAGACTTCAAAACTTTGTGAATGTCTGTAGTTACACATGTTAAATCAGATGTGTTACAGTTGGTAGAAGTGAACAAATGAGCAAGAGTTCTCGCTCTGGTTTTACATGTTTTCTTATTCTTAAACCTTTTAGGTCCTTTTGGTGTGAACCATGGGGTGGAACTTCACTCAGATGTGATAGAGTATGCAAAGCAGAAACTGGACTTCTTCATCAGAACAAGTGATAGTTTTGACAAGTAAGATGAAATACTATCCATTGGCTCAGATAATGTGAATTATAATTTTACAAAGTTTTGATCAGATAGAAAGAAATCACGTGGTAGCAAATGTAATTAAACTGTGGTAGGATGATTCTAGTGCCTGTTCTAATTTTTAAAAAAGATTCTGTGTTTTGAGGGTTTTAGGGTATTTCAAACTGTTACACGTACATAAGTTGTTCATTTGCTCAATTTTCATGTTTCCTATTTAAGACAACTGTTTACCACCTAATTTTTCCTAAAATAAAATTGTTGCATTTGTCTCTAAACAGTATATATAACTAGCTTTTGCCATTTTAAAATAAGGCATTAAAGTTCTTATCTTAGGGATTAAAATTTTTAGAAACACCAAGTGCAGTTTCACCACCCCCACATTTCACTCATTGTGTAGTATTAATAGATCTTACATAAGATGATAAGAAGATGACAGAGATAACAGCGACTGGAGATTATGTGAAATTTGGATAAAACTTTTGATATTCACTTTCATACTATTTTGTTTGGCATTTCTAGAGTTCTAGTTATATAGTGTAATTCTTTTTGGAAGTAATTCTTGGACATTTGTAATTCTTTTCTTCCAGCTCCTCGCACTGTAAACTGTATTACATTGCTGTTGGATTTTAACCTGTGGTTAGCATAGATTTACTGTATAGACTTGTTGCAATGTGATACTTTTAGTTGCAGGAAGCATTTTTTACTTCCAGGTTTGACTTCTGTGAACCTTCCTTTGTTACTGGGAATTGCCTGGAGATTTCTCCGGATTGTTCTCAGTATGATCGTGTATACTGTGGGGCTGGTGTGCAGAAAGAACATGAAGAGTACATGAAGAATCTTCTCAAAGTGGGAGGGATCCTTGTCATGCCACTGGAAGAGAAGGTCAGATTCCCTTCATAACTGACATTTTTGCACACTGTGTGCCAAGGTCTGTTCTAGGCAGTGTATGGATACTTACTCTTTTAACAATTTCCTGCATTTCACAAATGAGGAAACAGAGGCAGGGACAGGTGAGGGAGATGTCGGGTCATGCACATGCCCTAGGTGGGGCCAGAACCTGACTCAGGTGGGTACTTCAGAGCCTGCACGTGAAACCCTTTTCTCCACCTTCCTTCTCTCTCCCTCTTTTTCCTTCTTCTATCCCTTCCCCCTCACCTCCCTCTTCCTTCTGCTTCTGCTTCCCCCCAGCTGTTCTGAGTTTTAATTCTAATTGTTAATCTATTATAATTGTTCTGTTGTTAGAATTATCTATAAAATTATTAGAGTAATTCTATTCTCATCATTAGTCTAATTGTTAAATGCCTTGATGTTATGCATTTTACAGGAATCCTTTGCTTAGTGAGAGTCTTGTCCAAGTTTGCTGTTTGGTCATGCATATTTGTCTGTGTTACTGTATTTCACTGGGAAAAATAGTTTATAGTAAGTGAACAGATTAATCAGACATGAATTGGTCACCAAGAAGAATGTCTCCTAGTCACAAAGAACTAGGAAACACAAATAATAAAAATTAGGAGGTTTTAATTGTTTTAATAAAAATTTGGAGATGAGATCTTGCTCTGTCATCCAGGCTGGAGTACAGTGGCATGATAATAGCTCACTGTAACTTCAAACTCCTGGGCTCAAGTGACCCTTCCACCTCAGCATCCCAAGTAGCTGGCACTGTAGGCACGTGCTGCCATGCCCAGATAAATTAATTTTTTAAAATATTTATTTATTTATTTATTTAGAGACGGAGTCTCGCTCTGTCGCCCAGGCTGGAGTGCAGTGGCGCGATCTCAGCTTAGTGCAACCTCCGCTTCCTGGGTTCAAGCGATTATCCTGCCTCAGCCTTCTGAGTAGCTGGGATTACAGGTGCGTGCCACCACACCCAGCTAATTTTTGTATTTGTAGTAGAGACAGGGTTTCACCATGTTGGTCAGGCTGGTCTCAGAGCTCCTGACCTCATGATCCGCCCACCTCGGCTTCCCAAAGTGCTGGGATTACAGGTGTGAGCCACCACGCCCGGCCTAATTTTATTTTTTTAGTGACGGGCTCTCACTGTGTTGCCCAGGCTGATCACAAACTCCTGGCCTCAAGCAATTGCCTTACCTCAGCCTCCAGCGTTGTTGGCATGAGCCATCACACCTGGCAGAATATTGTGTTAAATGTCTTTGCTTATACAAGTGATATTACAGATCTTTGTTGCTATACAAAATGCATTGGATTTTTTATTGGAATTGTATCATCTCGATAATTTGAGGATTGTGGCCATCTTTACAATGTTTCATCTGCTTATCTAGAATATGAAATAGGGGTTTATATAGTTTTATTTAAGGTTTTATACATCATTTATTGATTATATTGAAATACTTGGTTTTCATTATAACTAGAAATTCTTTTAAAAATGTTTAAATAAACATATGTTTTGCTGGTATACAAGAATGTTTGTTGATATTTGCTTAGTACATGGCTACTTAATCCTTTTAGTTATAAGATTCATGACATAGAATCTTAGTTTTTAGAGGATTTACTGACTTAGATATTTTTAGAAAAGGCCAGCATATAATCATAGCATGAAAGAACTGACCAAAAATAGTTTTGTGACCTGTGTAGGCCACTTGGAGACTGACCCAGCCACACAGAGCGCACAAAGGGTCATGTCTGATTGTGGTCTCTGGTGCTCCTAATACTTTAATTCAAAAGAAATGTTTTGATGACCTGCACTGGACTGCGTTAAGCCACCAGATTCCTGTGCTTTCATGGGGGTGATATCAGGGCAGGGCTCATTTAAACACTTCAGTATTTGTCTCCAAAGCATGAGGATAATTGCCCAGGCATCCAAGATGACAAGTTTGCATTTAAAAAAGTAACAGGGATTCTGTAACAGTATCTGTTACTACAGTGCCTATCAGGACGTAGCCACCCTCCCAATAACAACAGGTCAGGATTCAGTTGGTTGTTAACGTGTCTGGAGTTACTTTTTACTTTAGAACAGACCCCCTTTTCACCCTCAATATTGACTTTTCTGGAGAGTGCTAGAGCATGTCTTATAAGAATCTCCACACTGGCTATGTGGTTGTTTCCTCTTGCTATTCTATATCTAGTTTCTCTATAATATATAATTTCTGTAAACAGAAGTTAGGCCTAGGGCCTGAATATATTCAGGTTAAGCATCTTTGCAGGAATATTCAAAAGATAGATGTACTTCATGGCACGTCACATTAGGGGTCCGTATGTCAAGATATTTCGTTTTATTGTAAGCATATCTATATATTTTTATAGTATGTATAGGAATGATTACATATGAGCTATTTAGTAGCCAATTCTTTTGAATATTCTTATTTTGTCTCTGGGATAGTTGACTAAGATAACACGCACAGGTCCTTCAGCTTGGGAAACCAAAAAGATTCTTGCTGTTTCTTTTGCTCCTCTGATCCAGCCCTGCCATTCAGAGTCAGGAAAATCAAGACTTGTCCAGTTACGTAAGTATACCAATCTTTACTTATTTTATCTTTTAGATCTTTTTCGTCTGGTTAGATTTTAAAAGGAAACAAAATTTATAAAGAACCTTTTGATATTAAAAAGCACCCCTCCCATGCTGAAACTGTAAAATTCTATAAGCAATTTCAGGCATTAAAAAAATTATAATCTATTTTTAACCTATTTCAGGTTATTTTAGCCGTCTTTTAAATCTGCAAAGAGCTGTTGCCGGTCACGCCATTGAGAGCCGAGGACGCACATAAAAGGGAGCTCATTTTGCCATGTGGGAGACTTAGCCTATTTGCCACCTCCACTGGGAGGGGCTTACAGAGAGAGCCATCAGCCAGAGGGTTCCCACAGAGTCATGGGGCTTCTGCTCCCCAAGGCGCCAAGCGCCTGCTGCCTCATGGTAGACAAGGGTAGAGAACACAGTCCAGCTAATCTGCTGGGGTATGATAGGAGACTTTCTGTGGAAACTTACACAGCCGAGCCTTTGTGTTTCACTGTTTCAGGGTGCAAACTGAGCAAGGAACGGATACCAGGGCCAGCACGACAGCAAAACCTCCTAATGTTTTAAAATTTAAACGGCTCACACAGAAGTGAGAGTTCCAATTGATTATATTTAAAATAAAACTATCAGGATGCTCTCTGATCATTTAGAAAATTTGGAAAATGCAAAAAATAATAGGAAGGGAAAAGTTTTGCATAATCCCACCACCCAGAGACAATACATTTTGGCAAATCTCTTCCAGAAAGGTTTTTTGATTTATTAGGAATCACCTATTAAATGATTACACTTTGCTTTGGTCTCTACTAAGTATGGGTTCTAAGAAATAGATACGGTTCTTGAAATTTGATAATGAGCAACAATAGGACATGCAAAACGGTTAATTAGGGTTAATGAGGGTTAATGAGGGTTAATTAGGGAAGGTTTGGCAGAGGATGATGTCTGTGCTTGGCCTTCAAGGGCAAAAGGAATTCCCTAAAGAGAGAAGAAAGGGGAGAGAAGTGCCAGCAGTGGCAGGGCAGAAATCAAAATGCGTGTTCCCCGTGTAGTCAGAGTTGGGACTGGTGGGAGAAACTACTGGTATGTAGGCTAGAATTGGGTTTATCATGTAGGCTGGGGAGAGCTATCAGATGCTTTAAATAAAAGATACAGGGCCTGTGTATCCTGGATAAGCCTGGTGGTCGGGTGGAGGGTGAATCTGTCAAGTGCGTGCTCTGAAAGTCTCACCAGAATAACCTTTTAAGTAACTGCCGCCCTTGGTGGGGAGGGCACCAGCTTCCAGAGCCTTAGCAGAGTTTGGGAAGGCAGGGGCATCTTTGGGGTATTGATGAGACTTTTTGAGGGTCTGGTTGGAATGAGCCGTTCCCTGTGAGGGCTTCATGTGGCTGGTTAAGAATCAGGACAATGTGGTAGGCAGTTTGGATGCTTGTTTTGAGGAGATGGCTTTGAAGAGAGTGTTAGATGATCAACATTAATGTGATGCTTTTAGAGTTTCTGAAGTGACCCGTTGAGTTATTTGCAACTTTTCTTTTCCTGGGCCAGTTTCCTAGACTAGTAAAGTCATGTTTGTGAAGACAGTGGAGTAGAAAACTCTGTGAGTATACACATACGTGATATGGGATCATGTGAGTGTAGATGCGTGGTGTGGGGTGTGTAAGTTTAGACCTGCACGATATGGGGGTCAAAGTGAGTGTAGTGTGGGGTCGTGAGAGTGTGGACGTGCACAGTGTGGGGTCATGTGTGGACATTTGCAGTGTGGGGTAATGCGTGTGTGGGTATGCGCGGTGTGGGGTCCTGTGAGTGCGGGCACGCGTGGTGTGGGGTCATGGGTGCCGGCGTGTGCGGTGTGGGGTTGTGTGTGGCGTGCATCGTGTGGGGTCGTGAGGGTGCGGGCGTGTGTGGTGTGGGGTCGTGAGGGTGCGGGCGTGTGTGGTGTGGGGTCGTGAGGGTGCGGGCGTGCATGCTGTGGGGTCGTGAGTTCGGGCGTGCACGTGTGGGGTCGTGAGGGTGCGGGCGTGTGTGGTGTGGGGTTGTGGGAGTGCACGGTGTGGGGTCGTGAGTTCAGGCGTGCGCGGTGTGGGGTCGTGTGAGTACGGAAATGCATGGTGTGGGATCTTGTGAGTGTAGATATGTGTGGTGTGGGGTGGACGGGTTAGCTTTCAGATTGAATGGACACAGGACACATTGGAAGCAGGAACAAGTGGAAAGCTGTTGAAATTTTCCAGGCGAGAGAGAAAGATAAAAACTAAGACACTGGCTTCTACAGTGGAGAAGATTCAGTGATACGTACAATGATTACAGTCCTTCTCAGGAAGGGCATGTGAGGTGTTCATTGTCTGTAGTAGACCTGGGTCTATGGGAGGCTCAGGATTCTGGTCCGGACTGGGTTAGAACCTTGGGAGCTATTGGCTGGCCTCTGTTATTTAAAGGCACAGAATGGATGTAAAACCAAGGCCTAGCAGTCATACTGAGATGGGGAAATGGTGGAAATTGGAACCTTAGGGAGCAGCACTGGGCTGGATGGAAGAGGAAGAGCCTGCAAGAGAGAAGAGCTGCTGAGGTCAGAGGGAGTGGCTGTGCCTTGGGCCAGGGGAGCAGTGAGCCACGTTCCTTATCCTAAGCAGACTCTGGAGATCTGGAGAGGCCAGAGCTGAAGGCCGGGACCCCGAGGGCCTCGGAAGGAGTTGTTTCAGCCTCTTGGGGCAACAGCCAGATCCCAGTGGCTCTGGAAGTAATCTGTCTAGATGTGGGATGATGAAGGAGGGAAGGATGGCTGCACTTGAGGAGGGAGTCGGGTCACAGATGGGGCAAGAGGCACTATCGTGGTGTTGAGTGAAGAGAAAGGGTTGAAGACGAAGTGCCGGAGCCTGTCTTGGAGAAAGGAGAAGGGACCTCTCGTCCGTGGAGTCAGAAAAGCAGGAAAGGTTGAAGGGAGAAGGTGCTACTTACTCGCTACCAAGGGCCTGGGACACAAGCCTGTTTGAGGGTTTCCGAAGAACAGTGGAGATTGCTGAGATTCTGTGCTGGCCTTTCTGACTTTGGTAATAAACATTGTGCACAACACAAGAGCTCTCCCTATAGTGCAGACTGTTATTCTTTGGAGAGGTTGAGTATTGGAGGGAAAAGTGATGCTGATTTTCAGTTTAATGTAATTTTCCCTTTGAGAAATATTGCCTGCATGAAATTGTGAGCTTTAATTGTCAAATATTCTTTCTCCTTGGTGTGCTTTGGAGTTTTTGTTTTTTCTGAAAAATGTTTGGATTTGCATTTCTCTACTTTAATAAAAATGGAACAAATATTCAATGTGTAAATAACTATGAAAATATTAATAGATAAAAGAATATTAGGCCGGGCACAGTGGCTCATGCCTGTAATCCCAGCACTTTGGGAGGCTGAGGTGGGCAGATCACTTGATGTCAGGAGTTTGAGACCATCCTGGCCAACATGGTTGAAACCCCGTCTCTACTAAAAATACAAAAATTAGGTGGGCGTGGTGGTGCATGCCTGTAATCCCAGCTACTGGGGAGGTTGAGGCGGGAGGATCACTTGAACCCAGGAGACGGAGGTTGCAGTAAGTCGAGATCACACCCTTGCGCCCCAGCCTGGGTGACAGAGTAAGACTCTGTCTCCAAAAACAGAATGTTGGAGGCATATTCACTCTATTACTAGTAGGTGGGTATTAATATACACATGAACACAGCAAATAATAGAATAATGAAACTAGGCTGTCAGGAAGACAAACTGTGACCCAGGTGTTGATTCCACCACTGATTAATATAGCCAAGCAATATTGCTTCCTCTCCCTTTCAAAGTTAAGAATTGATGGATTTGAAAATGTCTTTTGAAAAGTACCATATGATTGTAAATTAGAGCACTAATTGACATTTGCTTAGCATGCTCTCATATTCTTGTAACATATTCATAAATTTGCCAGTTAATTCAAATGATGTTACGGGTCTTAGATGTGTAGGCATTGTGGTAGTGTCACTCAGATGAGTTTGACTGTGTCTCACTCTTTTGTGCTGCAGCACCAGTGGCAGTTCGCAGCCTCCAGGACTTGGCTCGCATTGCCATCCGGGGCACCATTAAAAAGATTATTCATCAGGAAACTGTGAGCAAAAACGGAAACGGACTAAAGAACACCCCCAGGTTTAAACGAAGGAGAGTTCGCCGCCGTCGAATGGAAACGATTGTCTTTTTGGACAAAGAAGTCTTTGCCAGTCGGATTTCCAACCCCTCAGATGACAACAGCTGTGAAGACTTGGAAGAGGAACGGAGGGAAGAAGAAGAGAAGACCCCGCCTGAAACAAAGCCAGACCCCCCAGTGAACTTCCTACGCCAGAAGGTCCTGAGCCTCCCTCTGCCAGATCCCCTGAAATACTACTTGCTCTATTACAGAGAAAAATAAGTCTCCTGTTTGAAAGGGGGAAATAGGAAGAGCAGATTGCTGAGTCTGAAGTTCGTGCTGCCTATGTGCTGTTGAAGGGTCACCTGGAGGCAGACGTGGGGAAGGGAACTGCTGGGCTCATCCACACCATGGTTTTCTTCTTCTAGTTCCTGATTGACCTCTAAAATTCTGTTCAGTTGTATGATTTCTTACATAGTTCCACAAGACTTTTATTGCATAGAAGATTGTTTTCCCAAAGTGGAGAGAATCTTCATAGAGAAAAAGAGAAGGCTGTTTGTTTTTCAGCTCTGAGGAAACACTGAAGTGTGTGTAAGAGAGACCGTTTGATGACCGTCCCTCGTACAACATGCACATTACTCACTAAAAATGAAAACTGAAGTGGAAACTAACCTGTGTTGCTTATAAAGTGTGAAAGCACAAGCTTATAAATGTATAAAATCTTTTCTGGGTGTGACGCACCTGCGTCCAAGTTTGAATTTTTATGATATGTGCCACTTAATTACTGGCACTGAGTATCACTGAATTTCTTAGTTTTCTAGTGGGGAAACATTATTGAGAAGCCCTCCCTTATTTTAAGTAAGTTAATTAAATCTTACATGAGTTGTCAGTTGTAATTGTTCGAAGGAAAAATTTTGATGGGGTGGAGGAATCAATTGCTAGATAATCTTTCTGGAATTCCGGGAGAATTCCAAAGAGGTTTTTTTTTTTTTTAAATGACATCTTTTGATACCTTTAAAAGAACCACTGTCAAGTAATCCTTAGAAGAATATCCTGGAAAAGGAAGCAAATTTTTTCCTGTGTGTAAGCAATAAGTGAAGTTAACATTTGCCCTAACCGTAGGGATGATTCTTTACCCAGTTTTAAAGCCCATCATGGTATTCTAAGGTGTTGACACCCTCCATCCTCAGAGCAGGTAGAAAATATTAAATACACTGGGGACTCTAGGTAGAAAGGAAATAGACTGGGGACTCTATGATGGACAGCCTGTGCTTTTTGACTTCAGTTTGCTATTTTTCTGTGATCACATTAGAGTACTGATTCATAGATTCTATCTTTTATAATTCTGGAGAAAAAGATTTGTTAGTTTTGTAATTTTTTTGTAAGAGCAAATGTATGTATTTTAGTAGCTCCATTGCATGAGAACAGTGTAACTCACACTGACTGGTGATATCAGCCTTCTCTGGGCCTTGTGTGTGGAGAGCTTTCTATCTTACCAAGTGGTAGGGCTAAAAGAACAGCAGCCTTTTTGGTAATCACATAGCAGAATGATCAGAGTTACATTGCTTATTCCAAAACATTGGTTCTTTTTAAAACTTTTTTTTTACCCAAAGAAAAGAATAATATAAATTACTAACAATAAACATAAATTCAGAGTGTTGATGTAGGATTCAGTGTCCAGAGTTTATTTTTAATCTTTTAATCCTCAGCTTCTTGGGAGTTGCTGGGCTTCAGGGTCTCTGTGGTTTCGCCAGCTTAGCTTGAGCTCTGGTTATTTTGGATCTTTTCTGCTTTTTTAAGTAACTGAGTCATTTTTACCACACAGTCCAGTTTGCATGTATAGCTAGGAAACATGTATTGCTCTAGATTGGACAGTTTAAGTCATTTTGAAGAAAGTGAGTTCATAGTTGTTGCCTTTTAACTCATAGTCAAGCTTCATTCTTTCAAAGAGAAATGTGTGGTTTTCATTTACTTGCTAATATTTTGTAGTTTGGAGATCCTTGTGGCCATTATTCTAACTGATATGTAGACACTTGGAAATTTTTGGACATAATATTAAATGGGTGGTATCTGTGAAATTGGTTATATTAGGTGGCTTGACTAATGTTTTTTCTATAATTGTATGTGGACTGCATTTTTTAAAAAACCGCATTTGCCTTTATGCTAGATTGTAAAAAATTATATTAGAATGCATAAGACATGTTTTTCCTTCATATGCAAGACTTTTACTAGCATTTCCTATTTCTGTGTTGTCAGTGTGTGATTTTTAAACCAGAATTTGGTTTAAAAAAATATGGTGGTAATATATGTGAGAAATAGTTTGGCGTTTACCTTATGAAAATAAAGGATTGTAAGTAAGGTTTCCTGTGCACCTGATACCAGAATTCAGTATAATACACTACTTTCTGTTTTCAAACAGATCAATCATAATATAGTCTGTATTGTCTGTAAGATCTATCTTGTAAACCACATTGACAACTATTTACTTTTGAGTAGTTTGTATTTTAATATGTGACTTTTGTCTTGAAAAGTAGTAAAGCCATAGACTTGTGCAAAACAAATTTCAAGTTTATAGATATTAAGTTTGTAATGTAAGAATCAAATGTGTATGTAAAAATACTTTTTACCAGTCTGGAACTTGGGAAAATCCCGGGAATTTGAAACATAGATTTTAATGAGCTGGTAAACAGAAATCATGTCAATAAAGGTAGTCAGGATATTTTATCCTTAGCATTGCTTCTGCATCCTGTGTGAGATTCAAATTCTTGAATATGTTCTTTTCAAAATCTTAAGAAAAGAACCTTTTTTCTTTATTAACATCATGTGTTTACTTTCAGCAAATATTTGTATTACTGCTTGATTCTGTGACATTCACAATAGATGTAGAGAAGGCATTATTTTTCATTAATAAATGTGAAATTGGAATGGACAAATGGAGAAGTGGCTGGCTCCAAGTACATAAGAGAATACGGCCTTGAAGATTGCGGTCAACGTTTTTTGGCATAATTTTCCCACATTCAACTTTTTAAGGGGCAGAAAATTTTTTTTGTCATTCTCAGTTATCTGTTCAGAGCACAAATGTTATTTAGATCTTGAAATTCTGGGACCAGTCTCCCAAAGAGCTTATGTTTTCTTTTTTATTGTATGTGCTTGTTGGGATATTGTTTACATTCTGCCTTCCAATTTTTTATTTTGGCAGTTATATATTTTAAGATAATTTCATGCTGTCTTTACTGATCTCTGAATTTTCCTTCCTGCTGTATTTGTCAGGGTTCTCTAGAGGGACAGGACTAATAGGATAGGTACATATATGAAAGGGAGTTTATTAAGGAGTATTGACTCACAGGATCGCAAGGTGAAGTCCCACAGTAGGGCATATGCAACCTGAGAAGCAAGGAAGCCAGTCCGAGTCCCAAAACCTCAAAAGTAGGGAAGCCGACAGTGCAGCCTTCAGTTTGTGACTGAAGGCCCAAGAGCCCCTTTCAAACCACTGGTGTAAATCCAAGAGTCCAAAAGCTGAAGAACTTGGAGTCCTGTGTTCGAGGGCAGGAAGCAAAGCGTGGGAGAAAGATGGAGGCCGGAAGACTCAGCCAGTCCCGTCCTTCCGTGTTCCTCTGCCTTCTTTTATCCTAGTCGAGCTGGCAGCTGAATAGATGGTGCCCACCCAGACTGAGGGTGGGTCTGCCTCTCCCAGTCCACTGACTCAAATGTTAATCTCCTTTGGCAACACCCACACAGACACACCCAGGAATGATACTTTGCATCCTTCAAGCCAATCAAGTTAACACAGTACTAATCATCACACCTGCATACACTGTTACTTTCTGTGGATGCAGTATTTTAGACTTTTCTGAGGATCCTAATTAGAATTTTTAAAAATTTTGCTTCATCGGAGGTGGGAACATGGATTCTGGCCCTTCGTTGAACAGAGAAGGAAACGGCCAGAAAGAGGAAGGGGTGTGGGGACTTACTCCTCCAGAGGTGACTTATCAGTTTGATCATGTTGATCTTTCATTTCTTGCTGTATCTTTTTTTTTCTTTTTTAACTGTTGGAGACTCACATTTGCCTGTCTGTAATTACAAACCAGGCTGCAGTAGGGACAGTCATTGGCCAACCTCATCGTGGGATGAGGAGAGCCGGTCTTCAAGCCAGGGGCCTGGACATGTGAAGGGTAATGGTCTCTCAGAATCAGTGAGCCTCCTTGATCTGTCTGCAGAAACCCCTTCCTTCTGGTTCCCTGCTGCTGGGCATCAGGATGCTCTCCCACCATTCGAGCTCCTTGCAAACCTCATCCTAACCCTAACCCTGCTGTGCCCCAGCTCTCTGTCAGATGCCTGTCACCAGGGGCTGTACTTGCAACCTGACTCTGAACAACTGTGGACCTTGTGCTTATGTCTTTTCCCTTCTCTTTCTCTTGGAGACAGAGATGTAACCCATTGCTCCACTATGTTGGAACCAGAATGTCCAAATTAGCACTTGAGGTTCTGCATGAAAGAGGAAATAGCAGAAAGCAGGGGTGGAGTCATAGACCATACGGGCAGGACGTCCCTTTGACCTAGGAGGGCCCTGGGCAGCTGGGCACTGGGTGGTTCGGTGGTTGTTCTGATGGTCAAGAGGGAGAACAGCATGAACCCTGCCCCCAGGCCTGTTGTTCTGTGTCAGAGATCAGGGCTGTCTTAATGCCCCATATCCCCCACCTGGCCAGCTCCCCCAGACTCAGAGGGCAGCAGCAGTAACTAGTGTGCCTTGAGCCGCTAAGGTGGTGGGGGCCACCCCTCTGTCCTCCCAGGAAACACGCAGAGCCTGGGCCATCCCAGCCCTTGCCGGTAGCCTTTCCTGTGACCAGCAGGGCCCAGAGACTGTGTGAGGAGGTGCTTGGGTGGTAGCTGGTCACAGCCAGAGGCACGGGCTACATGAGGACCTCCAGGGAGTGTTGCTCACTCCTATCAGGTAGCAGGGTCACTCCTGAAAGTTCTAGAACCATGACTTAGCCAGCTGCATCATGTCCATTTTGGGGAAAATAAAATCTCTGGAGCTGACCCTTGGCTGGGACTGGACCTCCCAAGAAGTGGCACCTATGCAATGGTTAGAGGTCTGGTCCAGATGGAGGCTGAAGACTCCTCCTCACCCACTCCACTCGGCACCTGTGGGGAGGGGCCACTGCCCTCAGCATCCTCTGCCCACAGCACCGCCACCCCCCTGCCCCAACACTTCCCCCGTCCCCTTTCTGGCCTTATCCCTGGTCTCTGTGAGAAGAGGGATGTGATCCCACAGCCTGCCCTCACCTCCTTAAAGGGCCAGCCTGGGCCCACTGGACACAGTTGAGGCACCATCTTGTGCCTCTTCCTGTGCCTTCCTGAGGCACCTTTCCTAGAGATTAAAGGGACATAATGGCTGTTCCAAAGTGTTGCTAGCTGGAGGAGGAGCCAGGGGAGGTGTGAGGCATGGGGTTTGGGCAGCCCTGGGTTTTCCGGGCTCCAGTGACAGCAGGATGGAAGCTCAGGGTCAGCTCTGGGTACAGTGGGGTGGAGACTCAGGGAACATCTTCAGGGAGGCCACCCCCGCCCCGTCCCTCCTGGTCCACAGAGATCTGTTGTCTCGAAGTTCTGAAGTCCAGAGTCTGGAATGAGGGTGTTGGCAGGGCCGGCCCTAGGGAGGCATCTGTTCCAGGGCCTTTCTCCAGCTTCTGGTAGTTTCTTTGCTTGTGACAGCAAAGCTCCAGTCTTCACAAACCTTCTTCCCTGTGCATGTTTCTGTGTCCACATTCCCCTTTTGATAAGGACACAATCATCATGAATGAAGCATGGCCCTAATGACTTCTGAACTTCATCATTTGCAAAGACCCTATTTCCATATAGGGCCATACTCGTAGGTACTGGGTGTTAGGACTTCAACATATGAATTGTTAGGGATGGAACTCAACCTATAACCTTGTCCCTGCCTCTGCCAGTGATCTCCACATTCCTGCTGGCCCCAAAGGCACCATGGCCTCTTCCAGGGTGCCCCATCCCCTTCCAGGGTGCCCCAGGCAGATCACGGGAAGGCCTGACTGCTGGGGATGGAGCTGGTGCTGGGATCCCCTGCCCAGTGAGGGCTGGCATGAGACTATTATGGGGTTGGGGGTGCTGAAGTTTTGAAGGCAGGCGTCCTCAGCTCTAAGTATCAAATACTAGTGTGAATCCACTTCCTGGAGCTGGCCTCTGGGGAGCCTTGGGTTGGTGTACATAAACAGGGTCTTCCTGATTCATGAGGTTTCTCATGGGGCCTGGACCACTCATGATCACAAAAATGACCCCACAGCTTCGATGACTCTCCTGTATGGGCTGGACACACGTTCATCTGACACACAAACTTTCCCTGGGTGGCACCTGGAGACCTGGCTCTGGGCTAGAACCTGAGTGTGAAGCCACTGGAGGCTGTGGGATTGCAGGTCAGGTGAGTCACTCAGCCACGTGAGCCTGGCCCTCCGCTCTGCACAGGGGACTAGCTATAGATAGCAGGGAGTTCACCTGAGCAAGACACCTGCACACGTTGGTGCTCAGAAAACTCTGATTTCCTTTTATTGAGATGGGACAATCCTTGCAGACCATGTGTCAAGGTCTGGATTACAGTAGGACAAGGTTCAAAGGACCCTGTGAGCCCTGAGGAGGTGTTGCTGATCCCTGGGCCATGGGTTTAGGAGCTGGCAGACATGTGTCCAGAATGTGGTTGGCCAGGACTAGACAGCACTGGGCTGTGGAGGGCCTTGAACCCCAGGCTAAGGGAGCATGTGGGAAGAGGGCTCACCCTGGTGAGGGAATGCTGGGATGGGATTTTGTTTTTTTATTCAGGTAAAATCCACATAATATAAAATTAACTGTTTTAAGATGTAAAATTCAGTGACATTGTGAACCTGCAAAATATTGTGCAACCATCACCTCTTAGTTCCAAAACCGCAAAAGGAAGCCCCCTACCTATTAAGCAGCTACTACCCAATCTGCCCTCCCTCTGACCCCTGGCAACCACTAATCTGCTTTCTGTCTCTGTAGATTTACATATTCTGGATATTCTCCATGAATGGAATCATATAGTATGTGACCTTTTGTGTTCAGCTTCTTTCTTTTAGCATGTTTTGAGGTTCGTCCAAATTGTAATATCAGTGCCTCAACCTTTTTACAGCTGAATATTATGCTGTTATAGGAATATACTATATTTGACTTTCCTGTTCATTTGTTGGTGGACATTTGGGCTGTGTTTTGTTGTTGTTGTTGTTGTTGTTGTTGTTTTTGAGATGGAGTTTTGCTCTTGCCACCTTGGCTGGAGTGCAATGGCGTGCCTTCGGCTCACTGCAACCTCTGCCTCCCAGGTTCAGGTGATTCTCCCGCCTCAGCCTCCCGAGTAGCTGGGATTACAGGCACCTGCCACCACTCCTGGCTAATTTTTGTACTTTTGTAGAGACGGGGTTTCACCATGTTGGCCAGGCTGGTCTTGAACTCCTGACCTCAGGTTATCCGCCCGCCTCTGCCTCCCAAAGTGCTGGGATTACAGGCATGAGCCACCACACCCGGCCTGTTTCCAACTTTTTAAAATTGTGAATAACACCGTTATAAACATGTGTATACAAGTTTTTGTTTGAATACCTCTTTTCCATTCTTTTGTGTATATATATCTAGGAGTGAAGTTGCTGGGTTCTATGGTAATTCTGTTTAGCGTTTTGCAGAACCACCAAACTATTTTCCACAGTGTCTGCACCATATTACATGCCCATCAGCAACGTTCACATTTCTCTAATTCCTGGGCAATGCATGTTAGTTTCTGTTTCTTTCTTTTTTTGTAATAACCATTCTAATAGGTATGAAGTGGTATCTTATTGTAGTTTAGATTTGCATTTCATTTCCCTAATGGTTACTGATGTTGAATAACTTTTCATGTGTTATTTTTGTATCTTCTTTGGAGAAAAGTGTCTTTAATTCTTCTGCCCATTTTGCATGGGAGGTGGGTGGGGGTTGTTTGTCTTTTTGTTCTTGAGTTGTAAGAGTTCTTTGTATATTCCGGATACTAGGCCACTATCAGATTCTCAGTTCTCAAGCATCCAAAATGATTAACAAAATGACAATTTCTAGGGCTTCTGTGGGAGAGTATGGAAGGTCTTTTTGAACTTTTTAATGCTGTCAACTAAAGAATGATGAGGTTCATAAATATGGAAAGGAGAGATTTCTATATTTTTGTTTATTTTTATCTTTTTGAGATGGAGTCTCATTCTTCTTGCCCAGGCTGGAGTGCAATGGCGTGATGTTGGCTCACTGCAACCTCCACCTCCCAGGTTCAAGTGATTCTCCTGCATCAGCCTCCCGATTAGCTGGGATTACAGACCCTCACCACCACGCCTGGCTAATTTTTGTATTTTTAGTAGAGATGAGGTTTCACCATGTTGGCCAGTCTGGTCTCGAACTCCTGACCTCAGGTGATCCACCTGCCTCGGCCTCCCAAAGTGTTGGGATTATAGGCACCGCACCCAGTGAGGTATTTATTTCCTGTAAAGGGTTGCAGCCTGCAGGGTAGTCCTTCTGATAGGCTGGGAAGCATAGCCTCCAGCCAGAAACTAGAAACAGACACTTCAAGGGAGAGGTAAAGGAAATAGTAATTTATGCTGAGTGGCATGGCCAAATACACATCTTTAATAAGCTCTAGGAGGAGTCATGAATATTTATGAAAGGAGAAATGCGTGCAAGCACAACTGAGTTTCTTGCTTCTTCATGGGTCCCATGTACAAAAAATGGCAGTGTTAGCATGATCCCAGAGTGGAGTTTTCAGCCCTCTGACATTAAAAGGTGACGCAGAGGACATGAAAACTCACTGTGTGCATCCTCTGTGTGCTGTCCAGAACCTCTCCGTCACGGGTGGTTTCTTATCAGGCAAGAAAGGGGAGGTTGATATCAGCGGTGGAGACTTTGAAAGGGCTGGTTTCTGTTAAATCCTTAGGGAAGAAAGCCCCATCATGGTTTGCAAAGGAGGGGGTATAATGAGGTGTACCTGACTCCCATCATCCCATTCTGGCCAAGCTGAGAACTCAGTTTTGAAAGTTACTCTGGGGTCCCCTCAGGCAAGAGTGGGTCTGTTCAGTCAGCTGGGAGCTTAGGATTTCATTTTCATTTATCAATGCTAATGGGAATGAGCAGTCTATCTTCATGGCAGCTGAATTTGCAAGAAACTTCGTGGATGGGGTTAACAGCAGCTGTATTTTCTGGGAGCTCCATGGATGGGGTTAATGGCAGCTGAATTTGCAAGGAACTCCATGGATGGGGTTAACGACAGCTGTATTTTCTGGGAGCTGTGCTTTAATTGGATAAAGCAAGTTCTGGTAAGATTTCTTCCTTCATCTTCGGTATCTCAAATTTTTTTCATTTAAATAATCTTTATAATAACTCTTGATGTCTGAGGGGGTTCCCACACAGTCATCTATTGTAAGACTTTCTGATTCCTTTTTTTCCTTTGGTCATTATGAATACGGCTTCTGTACATAATTGCATGGTAGCTTTTGTTTGGAAATAACATCAAAGTGGTTGTCAAAATACTTAGGAATGTGATTTTTGGATTGTAAGGTGAGACTTATTTAGCTTTGGAAAAAACTGCCCAACTTGTAATAGGGGAGGAAAAATAATTTTCTCTCTATCTTTTCAGAATTCTTAGATGGGACCCTCTGTAACAAATGGCAGATTAAAATGAGAAAAATGTAGAAAAGTTTAAAAACATGTATACCTTATGGATACTTGGGAGATACTCAGGGAAAAATGAGTAAATCTCCAGCAGGTGGTTTTCAATTCAAGTGTAAATACTATCTTCAATTTAAAGAAGATTTGAGGCACAGTAGTGGGGAGTTAACCAGCAAAACCACATTAGACAAGAGTAACGTTTGTTATACAGACTGAAGTCCATGCGTTCTCCATTGATAAGACTCTTTAGTGATTTAGTTATCCTTCTCTTCTTGGTGCCGAGAGAGAGGTAGCTTTGAAATGGGGATTTCCTTTATAGATGTAAATTTTCCTTACACAAGGGTAACTTCTACTCTGATTTCGGAAATTCCTTTGTTAGCATTTTTTTTCAAAATAATCATCTCGGAATAATTCTTATGCCAAAGGGACATATTTTGGGGTGGCATATTCTGGTCTTATACACTGTCTTCCACCAGCAATGAAAGGAGTTCTTGTCTTTCCTCCAGCAATTTGTGATTTTTTAAGAGTTTAGCATTTCTAAGAGATATAGACCAGCTGTGCTATCTCATTGTGGTTTTCAGTTCTCTAGTATGTTGAGCATCTTTTTGTATGTTTACTTGCCATCTGTAGATCTTCTTTGGTGAGGTGTCTGTTCAGATCTGTGTGCATTTTTAAGTGGGCTGTAAAACTTATTGTTTAGTTTTAAGAATTTTAAAATATATTTTGAATACAAATTCTTAGATCTGTATTTTGCAAATATTTTCTTCAATATGTGGCTTGTCTTTTTGTTCTCTTAACAAGGTCTCTTCCAGAGCATAAACTTTATTAAGGAATCCACATTGTCATTTCTTCTGTGTATATCAACCTTTTGTGTCATTTGTTAAAATTCATTACCAAACCCAAAGGCACATAGCTTTTCTTCTATAGTTTCTTCTAGAAATTGTATAGTTTTGCATTTTTAGTGTAAGGATGATTTTGAGTGATTATTTGTGCAAGTTGTAAAGTTTTCATCTACATGCATATCATTTTTATGGTTTCCAATTAATCGTTCCCTCACT